>NW_009943081.1:5391-5694 GCF_000696875.1 Nestor notabilis | reverse complement strand
GGAGCAACCTGCTCTAGTGGAAGGTGTCCCTGCCCGGGGCAGGGGGTTGGAACTGGATGATCTCAAGGCTCTTTCCAGCCCAAACCCTTCTGTGATTCTATGATTGTTTAGTTCCCACTCAGTACGATCACTTGCCATTGTTGCCAGGGGGTTAGGGGGCTGCAGTGCAGCCGAGTGGAGGGAAACTGAGGTCTGCAGGGTTAAGGAACATGCTGAGGACCCCACAAAATGCCAGTAGCAGAGCACAAACCAGAGACCAAACTTTCCACGTGGACAACGACGCTGCTAAACCCACTCCTGCCT
>NW_009943081.1:0-5264 GCF_000696875.1 Nestor notabilis | reverse complement strand
GCTGCTAAACCCACTCCTGGCTGATGGGGACACCCTGATCCATCAATCCCTGGGGGCTGCGAACGCAACTGGAACTGCATCCTGGCTTGGAAAACCAGTGGGAGGGAGGGAGGAAGAGCACAGCAGCCTGCAGAGAGGAGGAAGGAGGAGGGCAGAATCCTGCTGTGCAGTGGCTGGCCAGGGAGCAGCTCGGCAGCAGTGATTTATGATTCACATTAAAGGAGGAGCTGGAAGCTGTGGAGAACATCAGGGTCTCCCCGAGCCTGGCACGAGCGCCGCGCTTTATGGGCTGTGTTCAGCTCGCTCCTGGAGATGGGGATTTATGCCCTTGCTGAGCTGCAACTGGGGGGAGCTGTGGCTTCTAGAGGCCCTTTGAGAGATGTATGTATATGAGGAGGGAGAATTTCATCCTGGTCTTTCCCAGAGCCCCCCTGCCCTGGCAGGAGAGCAGGACCACAGTGCATGGAGAGCCATAGGAGCTGTGGATCCATTCTGTGCAATGCAGGAGGCCGTAGGGGTGCAGCTCTGCCCATCTCAGCTCAGCAGCTCTGATAGAGTTTGGGATGTTTTCATCCTCTCTGTCCCAGCCTCTCTGAGCCACCCTGAGGAGCTATTCCAGCTGCTTCCCATTACAGGGACAGCTTTCCCTGGCTTTCCACCCTGCAGGTTGGAGCAATCCCACTGGGTGAACAACAACAGGGCAAAGATGCATGGTCTGGCCAAAGCAAACACGTTCCTGTCCCCTGTCCCCTTGCAATTCCTTGCATTGCTGGAGGCAGAAGACCCCACTGCAGGGAAATGTCTGAGGTGGGATGGTCCTCCCATTCCCGACATCTCAGGTGGGGTGGTTTATGGCTTGGCTGTGCCTCCAAGTGCTTGCGAAGGGCAGAGCTGGGGATGTAATGAAGGCACCGGTCCATGGGGAGTGGAACGTGCTTGTACTAGATCAAGTGATATAATTAGAAAGCAGGGACAAGGAGAAGAGCTCCTGTGCCTCAAACATGGTCTAGTTTTTTCCAGCTCCAGCAGCTGGGCTAATAAAAGCTCTGACCTCCCCTTGTGCATGATCTTCAGGGCACTGAGATGGACTTGAGCTCCATCCTTCAGTGTCTCCACGGATGGGGACAGGTTGGAGCACCCTGCTCTAGTGGAAGGTGTCCCTGCCCATGGCAGGGGTTGGAACTGGATGAGTTTAAGGTCCCTTCCAACACAAACCTGTGATTCCATGATTTAGCAGGATTTAGTGACAGGAAAACAGGAAAACCCTGGCCATTTGGAGAGTGCAGGCCATCCCTGAGCAGGCCAGGGCAAGCAATGATCCCACTGGATTTATGTGACATAGCCTCCTGGTTTGGAGAGGAACAGGTCCGGTGTACCCGGCTGTTTGGCCTTGAGGCTGGAGGGAAGAGAACATGGAGAACCACCGAGAACCATGGAGAACCAAGATATAGGATCTACAAGAAGGTATGTTGGAACCCTGAACCCATAGAGAAGAGCAGTCCTACAGGTATATAGGAGAGGCCCATTGGTACAGGATGAAACCCAGCCAAGTGCTCTGGGCTTGCTCTCACCTCCCCTGCTAAACAAAACCCCCCATCCCATCCTCCTTCCTGCCTCGTCCCTGGCATACACAGAACTGGAGGGCATTGCTCTGCTTCCAGCGCTTCCTCAGGGAACCAGTGTCCCCCAGGATTCTCTAGGTGCTGGACACACGGTCAGAAATTGCTTATCCCAGCTTGTTTTCCTGGCTTGGATCATTATTATTATTCCTGGTGCTGGGCTTCCAGAGGAAAACATGTCTTTGGGCCTCATACCAAGGGATTTGGTTAATTCATCACCCGCAGACGCACATGTATTTATTCAAAAGCTCCTCTTGTTATGTTCCTTGGCAACTTCTGAGCCCATCTACTTCTCCAGCTGATAAATATTTGTGAGGTTGGTTGTGTTAATAATATCATCATCTTCCTTCTGAGCTTCCTACAAAGAGAACAGGATCTGTTTCATCTGTCTAAACCTGGAGCATCTCGCTGGCTTTTGATCAGGATTCAGCCCCTGAGGAAAAGGAGACTCTCCTGTCTCCCTGCTGGGGTGAGGATGAGGGATGTGGGCTCATTTTGCATCGATAAATGCTGCAGTTCCCACTCCAGCAGCACCCACTGAGGACTGAAAGGCTGGAGGTGGCTTTTGGGTGGGTGGTGGGAATGAGGTGGGTGATAGAAGATGCTAAAGGACACGGAGAGGCTCTGAAGGCAACCACAGAAAAGACATGGAGCAAAAGGGAAGGCTCAGATCATTGAATAAATCCCATAGGAACCAGCTGCTGGAGGCTGGGAGAGTTCGATGTCTGAGCTAGCCCAGGCTGTAGGTGTAGCCACCATGGACCCTTCTGCACGTGAGAGCTGCCCATGGTCTACATGCTCCAGTGAGGGTCCAGCTGCTGGAGTCATGTTATCCCACATCCTCTCCTACTTCCATGCAAAACCCAAAAGGTTTCCAGCCCCTGTGACCACTCCACAACTCAACACACATGGGCAAGAAGGAAGGATCCAGCTACAGCCGCAGTCAATGGGGAGGAGGCAGAAAGCAGACACCTGGCCATCAGGTCTCATCTTCGGTCAAACTCCAGCAAGTTCAGACAAAACTCATCTTTCTGACTCAGGAGCCAGATGAAACCATCAGGATCCACATATTTAGTGCAAAAACAAATCTGAAAGGACAAAACTCAGCTAAGATCACTGGGAGCCTGATTTCAAGCCTTGCAGCAGCTCTGCTGAGATAAAGCAGGAGCTTCTGCAGCTCCTCCATCAGGTCAAGGGGACTTTCAGCTCCCTTTGCCAGGAGAGTTCTTGGCTCCAGCTGACCTTGGATGATCAGGCATAAGGCAGCTCCCTCTTCCCTGATAGCTGCTTTAACACTTGGGTTTGCTTTCCTTGCTGTTCAAGGAGCTATGTAGACCTTCTTGTGCACCAGGAAGATGGACCTCCTGGCTGTGCTTTCCCTGCCTGGTCCCCTCCTGTTCTGAGACCACCACTGTAAGTCTCAGAATCATAGAATCAACCAGGTTGGAAAAGACCTTTAAGAGTATCAAGTCCAACCTTTACCCAGGAAAGAGGCGTCCTTCTCACCCACCACCCCACCAAGATGTTTTCCTGCAGGAAAAGGCTAAAGTCCACCCCTTGGCTTCCAAACAATGGGGGATGTCAGCGTGGTCCTTTCCCCCCATGATCACGCCTGTGTCTCCATGATGGGAGAGGTGAGTTTTGGGTGCACGTTGCTCCCTGCTGGGAACCACATGGCTTATTGTAGGGTCTCAAAGCACTCAGACCACCACCACCACCTCCATCACATCCTACCTACAACTCCTGGTGCCACCACATCCTGCATGGAAAGGGCTCCCGGGCTGCAGAAAGCACAACCAAAGGAGGAACCCAGTGACCCAGCATGGGATAGAAAGGCTTTACTCATGGAGGAGAAGCTTCCGTGAGCTGGAGGGGGGGGGGGGGGGTGTCCCTGCTTGCTCCCCCCAGCCTGCAGGGCAGGGATGATGGGGCTCCTGGACTTGTGCCTCCATTTCACTTTGAGAACCTTCAAATAATAACCGTGTTTGCCAGCTCCTGTGACAGGAATGACTAATGGGGAAAGATCCTTGGCAAAGGGAAACAAGAAATCTCCTCCTTTCACCCTTTGTTTGCTGGATTTCTCTCACAGCCCCGGCCATGGTCGGCCTTTCCCTGGTGAGATCAGTTCCCCTTCCTGAGAAAGCACATTTTAAGCCCTACAACAGCTCCAGCAACACCCTCTGAACTCTTCAGCTTCCCAATTAGGACACGAGTCCCTTCAGAAACTTTTTGCATCCCGGTTTATCCTGGTTCATCCTGCTCCACACTGAATTATCAGGCAGCAAGTGCCTCTGACTGCTGATGCAACGTGGTTTTCCCAGTGCATCTGCAAAACACCCTCCCCATCTGCCTCCCTTTGCAAGGCAGGGGACTGTCCTCTGGGGACGGATGGGTGAGCAAGGGGTGCCCTCATCCCACACCATGACGTGGTGATGCCCTTGCAGTGGGTACCCAGGGCTGATGGTGCATTGCCCATGGATCTCTCCCACCTGTATCTTCAGGAGGATAAGGTCTCCCAAATATCTTCTCCAACCAGATGTTGTACTTTCCAATGATTTTCTACCTCTTGCTTTTGGCTTTGGAAGCTGGGGGGTTATTCCCTCAGGACATCAGCCCAGTGACCCAGAAAAGAAGAGTTCAAGGAGGAGGGAGTTTCATCCCTGTATGGAGCCCATGCAGCCACACACGCCGCTGCATTGCTTCCTAAACTCTCACCCCTACAGCAGGGAGACAACGGGGGGTGGTGGTGGTGGTGGGATTTCAATCCCTCCACACATTCCTCCTCTGCCCAATTGTCATCACAAGGCTCAGGACAACATTCCCAGTTCCCTTGCGGGATCCCGGACACCGCAGGCAGGGAATCGCGCCTGTTCTCAGCCCATTCCCTTCCCAACCTTTGCAGCAAATAAATTCCCCAGCCAGGCTGAACTGGGATGACAGCATCACATCTATATATAGCCACGGCACATCACCGCTCGCACCAGGGCCACACATAAACAAACCCCACGGTTCCCTGCATGGAGAAGGGGCTGCTGAATGTGATGGAGGAGCCTCCCACCCCTGCCTGCTCCAGGCTGGGGGTGCTTTGAGCTCCTGCACTCGCTTTTAATGCCAACATCTCCCCCGAGGGCTCAGCTGCGGGCATAATCCGCTGATGGAGAGGGTTTGAGGATGAAGGATGTGCTGGAGGGTGTTGAAAGCAGAGCACAGGAGAGCTAAGGGGGTTGCCAAAGGTTATCCCATGGGGCAAGTGGCATCCCCTGGCTTGAACTGCACCTGCTGGCTCCCAGCTTGAATCAAAGAAGCTGTTGGCATCACCCCTCCTGTGTACTGTGACTTGGGGCAGGAAATGCCCCTACAGCATCTGCCCTCCCCTCCTACCTCCATTGCATCTCCTGTGTGCTTCTGCCTGCTCCTCTCCCTGCCTGACCCTCTGCCATGGTGCATGAGGCTGTGTGGAGCTGCATGGAGCTGTGTGGGGCTGTATGGGGCTGCACAGGGATGCATGGAGCTGCATGGAGCTGCATAGGTCTGCACAGGGGTGCAGGGACTTGTATGGGGCTGCACAAGGATGCAGGGAGCTGTACGGGGCTGCATGGAGCTCCGTGGGGTTGCAGAGGGATGCATGGGGCTGCATGGGACTCC
>NW_009943080.1:19850-24801 GCF_000696875.1 Nestor notabilis | reverse complement strand
GGGCCTCTCTGTGCCATGGCTGCACCGCTTTATTCCCGCCCTTCTGCCGCTGTCTCGGTCCTGGGATGGCGGTGTCCCTGCCCGCCGCAGGGCGGTTGGAGCTAGGTGATGTTTGAGGTCCCTTCCAACCCGAGCCATTGTATGATTGCACGTGTCTATAGTGGCCGCTGGGCTGAAGCTAGTAAGGGGCACACAGTGGCAACGTAGTGTAAAGGCTTTTGAGCGTGGTGGTATGCTGAGGAGGGCCTGCGGAGCAGCAAGGTCGGGAGTTAGGAGGACTTGTGGAGGACTTGGATGGATTTGTGTAGCCAAGGCGCCCAAAGCTTGTGACCAACCATAGAGAATTGTAGGAGCAAGGTGAAAGGGGCCTGGTTTTCAACTTTTGGCAGCTGCTAAAGATAGCTGATAGGAGACTTGCAAAGCTATCTTCAAGAAATATGTCTTTTGGCCCTGTGAGCAGTGTTATGGGTATAATGGCACTTGGTGCTGTTGCCTAGGCTTGTGTTTCTCAAAGGTCCTTAATGCCCAATATTAAGGTCACAAACAGCAGGAGCCAAGGGAAGACAGAACCTTTCACCACAGAAATGCACCTAGCCTTCAACAACTTGGAACTGAGATTTGCTTGAACCACTGCTGTGCCAATGGCACTGCATACGCACCTCCCATCCCAGGAGACAAGCCTGTAACATGGTGGTGCTGGCCTAGTTATGTCAGGGTCTGAAGTTTCCTCTCCGCCTAAAGTGGCTTTCCTGAGTTCTTGTACTGATTGTGCTGTTTTGATTTCCACAGTGCCGGGCATGCTGAAGGTCTCAACGTTTCAGACAGCCAACTGGAAGTGCAGGCAGCCTCCTTCCTGAAGGAGTTCAGGACCCTGCTGAAATGCCTACATGAGCCTTGTTTATCAGGAAGAGGCTTTGTAACCTTCTGTGGCAGGAAACACGCAGCATTGACCTCAAGGCAGTTTAGTCATCTAATGCTGTGAGGGTTGATTTTTTTTTTTTTTCCCTGGGAAGATATTTGTGTTTCTTGAGAAAGGCCTCTGAATAACAGAGAATGCATGTGGTGGGCTCGGGCAGTATAGTTGACACAGCATAAGGATAGATACACAATGTGCACAAAGGCAGTATTGCAGACCTTGGGTGTAGCACCACACATTGTTTCTGTGCAACGCCTGAGGGGCTCCATTAGGGCAGCTGTGATGCTAGCCAACACAGAGAGTATTTGGAAGGCTTCAGGCTGGCACTGAACAGTGGCAGAGAGCTTTGAATGTCAGTCTCCACCTTCTAAATTTCTGCAGTGGTATCATCCTAGCATATAGCATCCACTTTGTGTTGGGTTTCCTGGCTTGATCCCATAGGCTGTTACTGATTACACAGGACTGGTGTATCAACAAGTTCTCCGGGCTATAATGTCGGGTTTGTAGTGTGGCTTAAAGCGGTCTATGATGTGGAAGTGCAAAGGTTAGGGTTACTGCTGTGCTGCATGATATGAGCCTGACTTGCTAGCCGTTCCTTAGACTTGAGGACCAGGAGCTGCTGTCTGGCACGTTAACAAGGAACTTTCTTTTCTAAAGCTTTGCATAGATACTGAGAAGGTCTGAAAAGGATCACTCTCCTTAGTATCTTACGAGTGAAGCCTTGGAGAAGAGAGTCTCTGTTGAGCTAGCGGTGTGGTCTGTGCAAAAGCTGGTGAACATGTGGAAGGCTTTATTGTTTTGTGGATTTTCTTTTTTACCAATTCTGTGTCCTTGGGCTTTGTGCAGAGCAATTTATACTCTGTTGTTTGTTGTTTGGGCTGCCAGTCATTGAGAATTTGAGGCTGAGACCAAGTGTCTTGTTTTTTCCTTGCAGTTGAGGGACAGTAGATCGAGATTGGATGTCTATGTGATGGATCAGAAGGAAAACCAAAGGACATTGGGAACCTAAGAATAGAACAGCATGGGATGGGTGGGATGCAGCACAGCCCTCTCTGTGTGGTAGTACCTGTTACTAACCTCATAGGGGGCAATGTCAGTACAAGTGTGCATGTTTCAACAGATCTGATAGCTTATCATGAAATAACATAGTGGAGATCTTTGACTCTCGGGTTGTCTGTAGTCTTCACATTCAATCCAAATTCTGGCTTCAAAACACTAGAGTTGGCCACAGTCCATTTCTGTAGTAGCCTAAGGCAGCTTTTAATAATTGACCTCATTTTCACAGAATCATATAATTATTTAGGTTGAAAAGAAGATCATCTCTTTCTCAGGAGATCATCTGGTCCAGCCACCTGTTCAAAGTGCAAATAACTTCTTCTACAGTCCTAAGATAAACCAAAAATTCATTTCAGGCAAAGAGCAAATATGATCAGTTTCCTTCAGCCTGCAGTTTGACAGTGATGGGCAGTGGGGAGGTTGTTTTTATAGGGGGAAGCATTTAGGTAGTCTTATGAGCGGGTATTATTATTATGAGATGTGTTAAAATACTTCCCTAGCTTTTAGACCTGGGAAGCTGAACCAGACTGTCATTATCTCCTGCACAGCAGGGACAGAATTATTAATCACTGTACTTTCATGTTGATTTGTAGAACTCATTAAGAACTCGCCAAGGATTATGTTTCATTTTGTACTTCCTTGTCTCAATGTGGCCAAAGCTATGCTTGTATGACTCCAGTGACACTACAGCTGGAGCTCTGAACACAGGGAGTTGTCTGGTTTGTTGAGAGCGTAATAACTGCTGCACAGTGCTTGGTGCACAAATAGGACCTTGCCTTTAGTTTACAGAGCTAAAAGCTTGGAAAACACCATATGTCATTTGTAATTCAGTGTGCTTTATCCATAAACTTACTCACCATTTATGAAAACACTTTTTAGGAGAGAAATTAATTTTCACCTGGAGGGATTTGAAGACAAATGTTTAAAGAAATAATTTTTCCCTGTAGAAGTTTTCTTAGTAGAGAAAGAACTGGATATGGAAATGGATAGGGAGAATTTATCTCCTGGACATACTTCTTTCCTCCTGCTGCCTTCCCAGGTATTCAGGCTCATAATGTCCGTGTGGCAACTCTGAAAGGTGTAGAAATAGAAAAGAAATTCTAAATTAACCAGCTGCATATGTTTGTCCCTGCTTTTAATCCTGCAGTCATGTTGAAAAGTGCATTCCACAGTTCATATTTCCCCTTTTCCATTCCTCTTACCAGTCCAGTTCTTCTTGCAGGTTCTTTCTGCACGCATCTTTGCAGGTGTGCAGTGCCTTGAGTGGCACTAACCTCACAGAATGCTGGTGTCTGCAACCTTCTTTTCAGAAAGCCATTGTAGGTTTCCTTTGTAGGCAGGGAAGCCCAGAAGGCAGTTCAGCTGGCCAGGTATGGATTGAAGTAGGTTGAACTGTCCTCTGAATGCCTTTGCTTAGGTCTCCATGGTTTGTAAAAGGGATGCAGGGTGGTGTCCTCGGCTGCAGAGATCTGGGTAGTAATGCCATGTATATGGTGATGAATGTGGCTTTATTCAAGTTTAACCAGATTGCCCAGTTTCCTCACTCTTGTCACGGTAAATACACTGCTTCAGCCTCTGAAGGTGTCTCCACTCGCATAGTGGTCATTCCTGGGAGGGACAGTTAGCTCATCCCTTGTAGCTATGGTCTCTGGTGGCTATCCAAGCTCTCTGCACTAAACACAAAGCTGGTCAGCAGCATGTGACTACTGATTTCCTTCAATCAGTGAGCACTGCTTGGACTACAACATCCCGATGGAACTGCATTAGAGGTTTCCTCTGTAAGTACTGTGCCTTTCAAAATTGCTTTCCAACAGCACACTGACTTGTAGAAGCAGCGAAAGGGGTTTTAGCAGTCAGGCAGGCATCAATAGCATCCTGCTCTGAAGCTGAGGTAATAATCACTAGTTTGAATATGCCTGCATTTTCCCCAGGAGCATGCAGTTCTGATACGGGAGTGCAGGTATGTCTGTGTGTGTGATTACCCTCCTCTTGTGCAGCAAAGCCAGTTGAACAGCACGTTTATAGAAACTGTCCTTAAGAGTGATTGCCTCTTGAAGGAGCGTAGCTCATATAAGAGGAATGGGAGTCTCCAGCCAGCCCTGGGAGACGATGCTGAGAGCATATTGAAAAGCTGTCTTCAGCAAAAGCTTGCCAGTTTAACAACTCTGTTCACTGTTCCTATTGCACAGTGGGCTCTTTGACGCAACAGAAAGAGCTGCCTCTCTCGTTTTTTCTTTCTTTTTTTTTTTTTTTTTTTTTTGCTTCCTCTTAAGTCCGCCTGGCCAATTTAAAGCTTGTGGATATTTCTTCCCCCTCGGGGAAAGCTTATGTGAGAATTTTCTTTTTTAACAGTTCATTCCATGAAACCTTTTTTTTCTTGTTCGCTGTTACAAAATGTTGGAGCTGAACACAAGGCTTTCATTGCAGGTCAGTGGATGAACTCTTGACCAAAGCATTTAACGTTTGAGTGTAGCTTTAGCAAGCACTGCAGTTTGGGAGGAGAAAGCAAGTTAACAGGGTTGTATCGTGTGAGCCCATGTGTGCCTACTACTGGAATAGGAATCTTTTCAGGTCTTCAGTGAGTGAGTTCTGCACAGATGAATTTACTGTCTTTCTTTTGTAGCCACATGTAGTGAATTAATATTTTATTGAGGATTGAGGTGACATCATAGTTATGTCTATATTTTTTAATTCCTGAATGTCTCTACTCCCTCAAAATGCAGCAAAACTTACTGTGAATTTGAAGTATAAACTTTTTGCCTTTTTATTTTGCAAGGACTGTCTTTTTAAGTTAATTTTTTTTTTTCTGCTTCTTTACAGTGCACTTTCCTGGGAAGCATGTTACTCCTGAGCACATGCTGACTGCAGGGAAGATAGTTATTTGCTATTTTGTATTTCATCTTAGATTGTTATCAAGGGAACTAAGAAACAATGTAAACATACTGTTAATGTCTCTCTTCAAGCTGTGTTTGAGGTAAG
>NW_009943080.1:2624-19819 GCF_000696875.1 Nestor notabilis | reverse complement strand
CCCTATCTCTGAAATTAAATTATGAAGTAGATGCAGTATTTCTTTCATTTATAGTTACTAAGATTATCCTGTTGCTATTTGTTATTCTTGTTGGTAAAATGTGAATATATTTGTCACAAAGCTGTTCCTTGTGGATGTGATACTTAGAATCCTGTATTTCTATTTGAGTGGTGTCTACTACATATCTGCATATTTCTGTTAGCTTGTGTACCCTACATTAATGAGAGATCATTGCTAAAGTTGCTTCGATTTTTCTCCTCTATTATTATTACATTAAGCGTGTGAATGAGTGGATTTCTTGCCCTGGGTAGGCAATTCTAATGCAAACTTTGTAAAACTGAACTACAAATTGTTTCCACTGTGAATCACTTTGCTTGTAAGATGATGACTTTTATGGTAATTTTTAACTTGACTGGAATTGTTTTCAAACATATACATTGCATTTTTGGTGTATTCTGTTTTTTTAACAGCACTCCAAAATAAAATAGAAAAATAATGATTCATATCAGACTGTTTATTTCCTTCTCTGTTTAATGTTGCCTGTTATAGGAAGTGCATAGCTTTGAAAGGTTGAATCATTATTTATGAGGATCAGTACAGCTGAAAGGTGTCACTGCAATACTGGCCATATGCAACTGCATTGCAAATGAAATTTATATGGCATACCACTGTTGGTGAGTTATGATTAGTGCCTGGGGAGTTAGAAAATACTACTTCTTGTTTATGTTTCTTTTCAAGCAATTTAAGAACTTGCCATTCAGGGGAGTTTATTTTTTCTTTTAGCCTTTTCTGTAGCAAGGTTACAGCTTCTATAATTCAAGATTTTGACTCATGCTTTCTATAATTTTATTGTTATTTCAATCAATCCATCTGAATCTTTGTGTCACCCGTTACAAGGGGAAGCAGTTTTTAAGGCAGACGTGCTGTACTGCAAGTTGACAAAAAATTTTAATTTAGAAAAATGAGGAGGCTCATTTGCCTCCTCACATCCCTGAAACTGTTTGTTTGAATTCCAAATAATGCTGCCTCCAGTCAAGAGATCTGTCTTTTAACCATTTGTCGAGAGGCTTTTCACTTGTTATGGGGTAAGGAATGATACAGGATAGAGTTACAAAGCTACAGTGAACTATTTTTGATCTTGCAGAGCAAAAATATTTACTACTATAAGCATTTGTAATACTTGAATGAATAAATCCATTCAAAGGTGGTTTTAAAACCCACTGAGGTTTAACTTTCTTCAGTCAACATCACACCCAAGTCTTCTTAGCATTTTCTGTCATCTTATTTTTGGGAGTTATAAATCCATATCCTGTCATGGTGCAAATACACAATTTATGTCTGCAACCTGTTTTCTGCTGTCAAAAAAAAGAAAAATCTTATTCCCTATTGTTGAAATTATCTCAAGTTAAATGTGCCTTAAAAAATTAAGCAGTTTAATAAACTAATGCAGTCTTTATATAACACATTTTCTGGACCAGTTTCTCAACAAATTGCATGCCATCTCTGGTGCGCCGTCACTGGCAGAGGGTGTGTTGGGCTGCATTCCTTCACTTTTGACCTCTAGTTTGTGAGGCAGTCAGACCTGCTATTCAAAGAAAATCTCATGAGTACCATATCATGATGTGTTGACATTTCTACTGACATTATTTTGCCAGAAAGCATGAATGGGGAAGGAGGATAAATGACGTGGGTGCCTTGGTGTGTTTTTTTGGGTCTTTGGAGTTGAAACTTACGCTGCCATGTTTTCCTGCATTCCAGCCTTCTGCTTACCAACGGTTACTGGAAGGTATTTGTTTCTCCTGATGTTTTATGGTGCCAGCTTTCTACCTAGCCAATGTAGTAGAGCTTGTGGCTTGTATTCCTCCTTGTGTGCCTTAAACAGTGTCAGGTTAACTGGGTGCTTGTTTATTACCCTAGTGACCAGGTCAGTAGATTGCCATGCCCTTAGTAAGGAAAGGCTAGCTGTTGCCTGGTCTGAATCACAGCTCAAGCCAGGTTAAGAGGAAATGCAGTAAGAACTTTCATTTGTAACCATTAAAATAGGCAAGATAAACACTTTTTCAAGATAGAGACAAAAAATAAAGGCAAAGTTTCTTATACCTAGTTTATATTAGAGCAGTTTTACCCAGTCCTACTGATTTGATCCTCTTCCAGCAAGGTTTTCTTGTTTGCACATAGCTTACCTTTCAGGCAACATCCATTGGAAAAAGCCTGTTCACAAGCCTCCCATCAATTATTCTCTGATGGGACAAGGCTCCATCAAAGCATGCCTTTGGGAGCATACCTCAGGCAATTTTCTGATTCTTGAGAAACCTCTCATTTCTTATTCAGTCTTCTCCATAAAAATTTTCAGACAGTGCAGTCTTTTATCCCCAGTCCCATTTCATTTGTGTCTATCTAGGCAAGGTGTCATCACTGTTCTTAATTATTGTTGGAGACTGAAAGTTACCTTTATCAGTGTATGTGTTACCTTCTTACACTTCACTGGTTAGTCGAAAAGAGCGTAAACCTCTTCGCTTCGCTTTGGAACTTTTCTCCAAAAAAATGCTTTCATGCTGAGTTGTATTCTTTACCAATGAGTATATTAACATGTTCGGTGTTGTGCAGAAGATAGCAGAGGTCTATGCCTTACTGGTTAAGGATGGGCCCACTGACATAGGTGACAGGATAGAAGACTTGGGGGTCATAAACTGAAGAGTTTAAAGACCAAGCACTAGTGAGAAATGGATCTGTAGCACACTTGGCAAATTGTTTTTCTTTTAACTCTTCAGGGTGCAAACATTTCACCCAGATCATCTCATTGTGTGTGTGTTTCAGGCTGAGTGTGCGGCTACAGTCTCTGTGAGGGCCTATCAGCACTGTTACAATATTACTAATAAGGAGTTAGGTCTGAAGAGAGGCCTTTGGCAGAATGCCATGCTGCTGGAGGGCCTGAGTGAACCCCAGTGGTTTTGCTTATTCATGCAATTGAGTGGGACCCTTTCAGTGCAACTTGATTGCATTTAGGCTCGAGAATAAAGACTTGGATAAAAATACCACACACTGAATGTCTCCCACAGCCTCCAGGGATCTTGACCAGCTCAATAGCACTTGTCAACATCTGCTTCAGGAAACGTCATGAGCCTGTTGATCAAGCTGGAAGAACTTTACTCCTTGTGTTCTACCTCAGCTGCAGCAAAACATTGAAAGTTAGGGCCTTAATTTCAGGTTTCCACTTGTTTTGGTCCATTAACTACTCACCGAAGTTGCAGCTATAGGTAGTAACTGCTCAGGGGTACAGAAAGGGGTGTTGTTTCACACCTTCATTAGAAAAACACAGACACGGCAGCTTGGTCTTCCAGGCACTGTGCTTGGAATTCTTGATTGCGATGTTCTTTGAATGGATGCCTATTTTTAAGTTTCTAGTGACTGGAAGGCATCAGAGAAATCAATGGTGAGGCTATAGAGACTTTGCAGATTTCTTTTGCTTTTTTCCTCAGAAATACTAATTTTGAGTCCATGCTTTGAAAGGTCATCAGTGCAACTACTTCTAACTACATTTAACTACATGGGCTGAAACTGACAGATGATTGTGGGTTATTTATATCCCTTCTGTAAACTGCTAAAGGCAACCCAGACCACGTAGCTTCTTGCCTTTACTAGAAGATACAGAAGAAATGTAATATTCAGTTCTGTAAAATTAGTACTTTTCCTTACACTGAAAGCAGTAGTTGGTTTGTTGTTTGTTTTTCGGGTTTTTTTTTTTGTTTTGGGGTTTGTTGTTTGTTTGTTTTCTTGGGGGGGGGCATGTGTTTGTTTTTGTTTGGTTTTTAAAGGTGCAAACTTAGCTCCTCAGTTTTAGAATAGTTACAGTTCTGGATTCTGTTTTCTGATTCATCATCAACAGGTATATGGGTTTTAGGCTAACTTGTAATACAGTAACTGTTGCATGCCAAGCAGCATTAAAGCCAATGGGAGTGTTCTTAAGAGTACATTAGCATTAAACATTGGTGGGATATTTATAGACTCATAGGATGGTTTGGGTTGGAAGAGACCCTAAAGATCATCTAGTTCCATCCTCCCCTGCCACGGGCAGGGACACCTTCCCCTAGACCGGGCTGCTCAAAGACCCGTCAAACCTAGCCTTGAGCACTGCTAGGGATGGGGCAGCCACAGCTTCTCTGGGTAACCTGTTTCAGTGCCTCACCATTCCCACAGTGAAGAATTTTTTTTCCTTATATCTAATCTAAATCTATCCTCTTTCAGTTTAAAGCTGTTCCCCCTTGTCCTGTCACTACATGCCCTTGTCAAAAGTCCCTCTCCAAATTTCTTGTAGGCCCCTTTTAGGTACTGGAATGCTGCTGTAAGGTTTCCCCAGAGCTGCCTTTTCTCTTCTGCAGGCAGAACAAACCCAGCTCTCTCAGCCTGTCTTCTCAGGAGAGGTGCTTCAGCCCTCTGGTCATCTTCATGGTGCTTTTCTGGACTTGACACATGTCCTTCTTACATTGAGGCCCACTACTCTTGTAGTACTGAGCAGTGCTGCTTAACACGCTACTCAGTCTGCCCTAAACTCTGTGAAACTGCAGATCTGTTGTCCCATTGAAGCCACGTAGGTATTCTGCCAGTTCAATTGGTGTTCTGCTCCCAGCTCAAGAGAAGGGGCTTACAGAAACGGAATGAACATAGTAGGGACAACTGGATTGCATGAAGTAATGCAAGCATCTGAGTAAGTTCATTTTTGCTAATGATGTCTGTGAGCTAGATGGGCAAAATCCAGCAAAGATGCTGGGGGGGAAACAACAGGGAAAAACTTTACTTATTTAGGCCACTACTGCTGTTTAGTTGTGATCAATCAGATAAAGTAGCTATTAAGCTACTGGAAAGGTGAAAACAGCCATTTCTCACCAAATGTGTGGAAGTTGAAGGGATGTCAGTAGAGTGGAAAAAAAATCTTTGAACATGTGTAACTGAAGGAACTGCAAAAGACTCGAGGCAACAACTCATTCAGATTTTATTTTAAACATTTTGAACTAGAAAAACGTGGATCATCTTCAGTAGCAAATAGAAAAGGTGATAGCTTTCATTTCCAAGTCTGCAACATGAGTAGTTGTTGTCTTCATGTTGTATTGCCTTGATAACAGAGAAACAAACCAGTCACTTGGACATGGGCATCATCCTCCTGTTCGGAAAGAAAGAGTAACTTGACACTGGTAAAAACTCTACTCAAGTGAAATCCTGGGGGAAAAATCTTTTTTTTTTTTTTTTTTCGTTTTCCTCTCCATTGTGTGACCAAAAGTGGTCCTGTAATTTACTGGCAAGAACACATGGAACAATATGCACTCCAGCAACTTTGGAACAGTGTGCAGATACCCCTGGGAGTTGTTTCTGCTGGAGAGGCTTTAGGCAGCCACAGGTTTCTGGCTTGCTATTTCTGCAAAACTTTTTTTTTTAATATCTAAGGCTATACATAGTTGACAGTTTTTAAATTGAATTATCCTCTCTTCCTCTCCAGTGTGAGAAACTGGATCAAGATTTTCAAAGCCAAAAGCTTGCAGCCAGATATCCCTATTAATCATCTGTTTGTAATATTGCCTAGAGATTGAGGGAATTCTCTTACTGTTCCTATTTTGTGTACGGTGAAGGGACTCACTCAGAGTCTTGCCAGTGGCAGAACCAGAAGCAGGACTTAAGCCTCCTGCAGTTCAGCTCAGAACTCTGCCTGCTAGTTTATATTCTATTGATAGCCATATTTAGAAATAAGAAACATTTAATTTTCAAAACAGTTGAGCCATCTGTAACTTCCCTGATTCAGACAGGGTTTACCAAGTGATGACTGCTGTTCAAAGTTGGGTTCAAAGCAGGGTAAAATATTTAAACCGCAGGAGTGATTGAATATTCAAAGGACTCACAGGTGCATGCACTAAAGCAAATGGCTTCAGTGACTTTTTTACATGTTACTTGGACCAGCACTCACATCTTTTGCTGGAGTGTGAATGGTAGATGTTATGTCACCTGTACTGCCATTTCTGCTACCAAGGTGGTACTTCAACTACATATGGGAGGGCTTACAAGGCAGGACATTTCAGCCTTAAAATTGGGTTTTGGTCCCATTTCAGGTTTTTCAGCATTTTTCTCTAACAAATTTGCCTTGGTGAAGATAGCTGTGAAAGTGCTGGCCATGGTCATCATAATGGCATTAGGTGGAGTTCAACTCATCCAATCTGGAATACGTCTATCGTTGGGTTCTTTGCCTTCATGTATCCTACAACTGACGTTTCCATTAGCATTTAGGATGATTACATAGGTACTGACATCCTTCACAGTAGGAA
Source organism: Nestor notabilis (assembly GCF_000696875.1). Taxonomy (NCBI): domain Eukaryota; kingdom Metazoa; phylum Chordata; class Aves; order Psittaciformes; family Psittacidae; genus Nestor; species Nestor notabilis. The sequence continues at coordinate 13,511 of NW_009943080.1, read as the reverse complement.
ATGTTAAGAGTTGTATTGATTTGGAAAGGAGGAGCTTTACTCTGGCACGTCAAACGGTCTTTCCTATAGGCACTTTCAGTGCAGAACCAGTATTTAAGAAAACCGTTCCTCTTCAGTTAGAATAGTTTGAAAATAAAGTTAACATTTTTGAAGTGCGTTTTTTACAGGAAACTTCTTACTATTTTGTTGGTGAGCAGGTGAAGCCTCTTGATTTCAGGAAAGATTTTAAATCAACTTTTGGCAAGCTTGTAAAAAGAATTCAGCAAAATATACGATAGTTTGTATTGTGGATCAGATTACCTGCACCGTTTTGGTTTTTTTCTCATCAGACTACTATTAATTAAAAAAGTCATCTGAGGGGAATATATACCACATCAGAATATTGACTCAAATCCTAGCAAATGAAACCAGAAGTATTTTAGGTTGGTGCACTTAATATGAAAGTGGTGGTTACTGCCTTAGAAACTGATGTAGAGATTTGTTTGAGCCACAGACATAGAAGACAGCCTAAAGAACATGTCACCTTCCAATCTGTGGGGTAATGTAAAGTGAGATACTTCAGTGGTGAAGTTTTCTCATGCTTAATTGAACCAAGCATATATAGTTATGAATGAATTAATAACCTATTCCATAAATACCCCAACTTTCTCCAAGAATTGTTCAGGAAATGAAAAGCACTTACGTAATGTTAAAGGAATGAAAGGAAAATTTCTTAGCATTAGAGAAGGAGTGTTAGTTAGGAACTAACTATACTGAGACACCCGATAATTGCAAATATAAAGTACATGCAAAAATGTGTTTTGAGAGCACATCTTAGAAAGTCTTAAAAGTATTGTAATGAGTCAGTAGCCCTAATTTTCAGGTGACTTGAGAAGAGTTTAGAACTGTGTGTGTTTGCATTTGTGGTTTAAACTTCCATTCTCCTTCGATTCTTGATCTGCCTTTTGCTATGACAACCAGGTAGAAGAAGCTGAAGAAGGTTGCTGTAACATCCTCTGATTGCCAGCAATTCCAGGGAATTATATATGTGCTGGGGGGCCAGAGCTATACAGGATGCACGAACATGCCATGTACTCTAGCTGCAGGTAGTATGCAGGAAGCAGAACACTTCTTTTTCACCAGACATACCTCTTAACATTGCAACGCTAGTTATTCTTGGTTAGCACAGGTGTGCAACTGAGCCATGTCCAAGGAAAACGTAGGCTTTTTTTTGAGATTTAAGGGAGGTATGTTACAGATTTTTTCCAGTAATTGCAGTGCTGTAATTTTCTTACCTACTTTGCACTTCATTTGCTTAAGTTGATGAAAACAAGATCATCTGGTGGTAAAGCTGTGTGTTTTTCCTAACGTAGTCACCCATTTTTTCTATTCTGCTTAGAAAATTTTTGTCTATAAACAAGGTCATAGCTTCAGAATCCAAGTCAAAGAAATCTGCCTGGCAATTGCTTAGTAATCTTGTAAGCATATTAAACCTCCACAGCAAAAGAGACACAAAGGTCTAGATTAGACTTAGTAATTAGGATTTAACAAACTCTCAGTTTTAACTCTTTCCTAGGATGACAGCCTGTAAGGAGGTTTTGAAATGGCTTTGCATCTCTGTTGAAACCCTCTGGCATTTTGCTGAAGTCATCTTTCTTTGTTTTTTAGCCCCTAACCCCCATGCCAAGGATTTTTCTCTTGTTTGATACAACAGCCTGATTTTACTTTCAGGCAATTCCATCATGCCCTTTATGTGGGTCACATATTCCTCCTCTTCTGTATTGGTCTAGAATTTCCAATTATTTCCATATTCACTGAGCTCAGTCCCTACCCAGCCAACTGAAACAGGCAGGCTGCTCAATGTCTTTTCCACTCCAGGAGTAACTTAGTCAGGGAGTGACTGCATTATTTTTTCAGAGCCAAGCCATGTGTGCCAGGTGATCTGCAGTGGAGAACAGCAGCATTGTTAAAAAGGCCATTTTGTGCTTCTACAACTTGTAGTGCAGCAAATGGTACTGTCTTGATGTTTTTTCTAATATACATGTTACAAACGTAATCAGTTAGAGGAGGTGTGGAAAAGAGGATGGATGAGTCATGGGCCTGTATTTATATTGTATGAGATTGAATTTCAGAGCTGTTGGATCCTATGAGGTCCTTAATCGCTGCCCTATTTGTTTTACAAAAGTGCTGGTACTCACAGAGCAGATTAAGTCTATTTCTTTAGTTTCCTTCTGGAGTTCCATCCTAGAGTTAAAAAATCTTTAATGGAAGTTTGATAGTGGTACATTCCCACAGAAATATTTCAACTTTTGTAAACAAGCAAGGGAGAGAACTGGCTGTGAGGGGAAAGTCTTCAGGGAGTCCCTGCATCCATTATAATCTTCATCTTGGTTGACTAATGTGCTCTTCTTCAGACAACCAGAGAGAATAGGTGAGCTTATCCTGTTATGGGGAACCTTAGGTTCATGAGAATTTCCTTCCACTAGGAAGGGGAGTGCAAGGGAAGGGTAAGCTCTTTTCCGGAGTTACCAATGAAAAAGAGAAGATGGGGGTGACATGGACCAGAGAGTCTTGGTGCGATAGATATCTCTGCTGTGCTAATTTCTTGCTTCTGAGCACTGTTATTTAGGTGAACATCAGCTTGAGGTGACAACTGCATTTTTCTTTGGAGTCCTTAGGCCAGATTCTGAGCTGATGGGCATGATTTCATGCTGGTGGGAGAGTATTTGATCAGCTGAGCATCACCTGCTGGGACTGTCCCCAGTGAGACTTCCCTGCTGCTTCTCTTAGAATTTTGTTTTGTCTTAAAAAAATAATCTATGAATTCAAAAAATTAGAAACTAATTGTGTCTGCAGTTCCTGTCAGCTGAGTAAGTATCACCATTAAGGTGATAACTGTCAGACAGTTACCTGACTCGAATAAAGCTATCTAACTGACATTTTAAACTTTACAATGGCATGTTAAAAGCCTTTATGTTGATGTAGGCCTCTTCAGCTTCTTGTTTTCTCACTGCAACTGTCATGGGCCACTCCCGTCGTGGCACTTTCCCCTCTCCTTTGTATTTGAAGTAAATAGACTTTTCCAGTTTATGTCTATGATGACATACCCAGTGGGGAGGGAAACCCCCCCACCTTCTAGAAGATTCTGAAATTTCACATTGAGATTTTCTGAGAAGTAGTATTTTGCATATTAATAATGATGTGAACTCTTACACTGCTAGAGTTGGATTTGGATTGTCCAGTTCCAGATGTCTTTAAGTTCAGTGTCTGGTTAAAGTTCCTTGACTGGGCTTCCATGACAGTCAGTGAAGAGAAGAAGCCACAGAGGGTGATTTCATATTAAGTACATATCCACTTCTGGTTTCTTTCACCATCTATCTAAATGCATAACTTCAGTGTGCATCATCACTAATGTCTTTGTTACAATTTGAAATATCAGGAAGCAGACAGTGACAGTTGTTTGTACAGGATCATACTGCCTCCAGGAAGGAGACATTGCTTGCATGTGCTGGTGTCCAGCTCTATATCATAATGAGATATATGTATGTGTTATATGTGAGTTGATCAGGGCTGTCTTCCAGACCAATTTACAGATCCCTTTGCCCTGGGAAAGATGTTGGAACCTGCAGATGTTGACCTAGAAAGTACAAGAGTGTCTTGGAAAGGCTCTCGTGCTCCACATTTGTCACCTCAATGCAATGACAGCCTTTGCTCTTCCTTATGATAGCTTTGTTTACTTGCTATTTCAAGAGGGGGCTTATTTCCAAGTGTGAGGGGCTGTAGTGCAATCTTTACCTACTGAATGACACAACTCTTGAGCTGTTGCCCCTAAGCTTATGGTATGCACTTTCTACTAAACTTCTGATCTTTTTCATTGAACTGATCTGTATACTCAGTTGTTGCTCAAGGTAAGGATTTCAGGTCCCTTGGGATTGAAGCAACAAAACATGGAAGGGCATTTTTGATCTGAAGTGAGAGAAGCAGGCAAAAAAAATTCACAACTCTTTACTGTCACTTTTCCTATTACATGAGGCAGTTTCCTTTTGGACATGAGCTGGCAATGTGCACTTGCAGCCCAGAAGGCCAACCGTATCTTGGGGTGAATCAAAGGAAGTGTGACCAGCAGGTGCACGGAGGTGATTCTGCCCCTTTGCTCTGGTGAGATCCCACCTGCAGTCCTGCATCCAGCTCTGGTATCCTCAGCACAGGAAAGACACAGACCTGTTGGAGAAGGTCTAGAGGAGTGCCACAGAAATGATCCTAGGGCTGGAACACCTCTCTATGAGGAAAGGCTGAGAGAGTTGGGTTGTTCAGCCTGGAGAAGAGAAGATTCCAGGGAGACCTTATTGTGGCCTTTCAGTTCTTAAAAGAGGCCTATAAGAAGGATGGGGAGAGACTTTTTAGCAGAGCCTGTTGTGATAGGATGTGGAATAATGGTTTTAAGCTAAAAGAGGGGAGATTCAGGCTGGATGTGAGGAAAAAATTCTTTACAATGAGGGTGGTAAAATATTGGCACAGGTTGCCCAGAGAGGTGGTGGATGCCTCATCCCTGGAGACATTCAAGGCCAGGCTGGATGGGGTCTGGACGACCTGTTCTAGCTGAAGATGTTCCTGCTCATTGCAGGGAGGTTGGACTGGATGACCTTTGAAGATCCCTTCCAACTCAAACTGTTCTATGATTCCTTTGAGTTATGCCTGTTTTCTCAGCAAATCTTTAGTTGTTTTCCTTAGCACACTGTCTTTTTCTTAATTTTGATCAGGTTTTTTTGATTATATTGCATCTTACTGGTGATCCAGATTAAAATGAACTTTTCACTTAGACTCCTCAAGAGTGTGTTTTAAGATAGAGGGCAAGAAGTTCCAAACTGCATCGTTGTTTTTCAGATCAGAAAGCAGCTAAGATATCAAAACTTATCAGTAGAGAAGGTTTGTTGTAATTCACAGGGGAGAAACAGCTGATGTCTCAGTGTCGTGATACCTAAGTCAAAATTAAATCCTGAGTCTGCATTTGATTCCACACAGGCTGCAGTTAGCATTGGATTTTAGCCAGTCTCCCAAACTAAAACTGACACAAAGCTGCTTTTGCTTTTCATGTAGGACAGAGATCTCAAAATGCTGTCTTAAGACTAATCCAGACATGGCTCAGGTGATACAGGAGATAACACAGAAGTGAAAAGCTTCAGTCTTGCTCAATGCATAATTCATTTAAGTTCAGGATGCCAAGTTGGGTTGTGATGTCACCATTGTGATATTTTGACACCATTGTCAATACTGCACTTTCTCTTCTCATCTCTTGAATAATCCTATTTAATGCTCAGCTACATCAACAAATACTAAAATCCAATTTTCAGCTAGTCCCAGTGATTTGACTCCTGATGAGACAGAACAGAGTGTGTCATATGTCAGTATTGTTTCAGCCTTTCTGGTGCTCCATGCTTTGTGTCCTCATAACTGTCTCCAGGACACAATTTCTCAAGCTGAACACCTGCATTGGTCCAGGTTTTCACCAGGTGATTTAGGTTGGCCTAAATCAACATGCTTGCCACAATAATTTTTATCTTTCCTGCAGCACTTCAGCATGTGCAGTCTGACAGTCTGTACTTCATGTCTCTTTCCAGAGTTTATTTGACATCTCCTACTTTTTTCTCTGTCTTGATGTTTGATTAACAGTTTACATAACTGTACTGTGATGCTAATTGCATTATCTATGAGTAATCCAAGACAAGCAGACTGACGCTTGATTTTCAGTGGTATAGTAACTGGGGGAGAGAGATCCTCTTTGTCTTCATATTCAGATGCGACATACATTGTATTACCTCACCATTGTACTTTGTGCAAGGATAGGCTGGAAAGTTTCTGAAAGATGGAAAATAATAATTGATTCCTACAATGTTGGAGTGCTTGGCAAACCAGTGCAGGTATGTGCTAGGGACCTGGACTCCTACGCTGTGGAAGGAAACAGAATGAGGCTGACACAGACCAAAGAGGTAATGTTGATAACCTGTAAGGAACTGGTAGGAGAGGAATCTGGGTTCAAGACTTTTGGGGATGGCTCTTGTTCCCAGATGTCCCTGGAGCTCAGTTAGGAGTCCAGAGTGCTGAGTTGAGGTTGGCTTTTGGTCAAAAAGCAAGTGCAAATATGTGCCAGAGAATTCCTCAGAAAGCAGTTCTTCCAGATGGCTTGTGGGAGATATCTAGGCTATGTTTTGACCTTATCTTTCAGGCTCTGTTGCTGCTCACCATGGCAATGGGAACATAAGTGGGGAAATGCTGGTGGTAAATAAACACTGATACCTTTGATTCAACTGCATTACTGGACAGATGGCTAAGAGTCTCTGAAGCACAGAGCTATGGGCCTGAGAAAGGAGGCAGAACAGTCAGAAGTGTACGGGGAGACAGAAAGCCATATAGCAATACCTGCCTAAGGTCAGAGAGAAGGGCTAAGCTTTGTAAGATGAAGATACGTAGGAATGTGTCTTTTCTGACACTTGTGGGTTTTGTAATTTTTTTATTTTTTTTCCCTCTCCCTTGGCTTATTAAGTTTCTGTGAACAAATAAGAGATGTTCTCTTTCTGTTGTAGTTTGGCTGAGTCACTCCATTTCATAACAGTCACAAGTGCCCAGAAGGTTTGTTGTAGCTGGATTCAGGCCCATTGGGACTTGCTGAGATAAATATACTTGGCGGAAAGAGGGGTGTTAAGAGCTTCGTAACCCAGCCTACCTTTGGGAAGAGCAAAAGCTGAGAGTCACTTCCTGGTAGAGGCTGCACTGGGAAAATAGGAGAGTCAATTGAGTAAACCCTGTTGTGCTCTCTGAGGCTTTCTTGATGTTCTTTGCAGGTGTGTACACCTTGGGTTTTGGAGTTTTCTTGGGTTTTTTGTTGCTTTGGTTTGGTTTTGTAATTTTGGTTTTGTTTCAGTTCTTTTGTTTGTTTTTGCCAAACACATTTCAGAATCCAAGTAAGCTGTTATGGCTCCTTCCCTTCAGCAAAACTGCTTCAAACCATGTTGAGGATTTGTGGCATTTTGTAGCTGTGAACCTACTTGCAGCCAATTTCTTCACATTGCAAGGATATTTTAGCAGCAGTGTCATTCTAAGTGGTTCCAACAAACACCCTCATCTTTTGTCTCCACTTGTTTACTCCTCACTTCTTCCTTCTAAACATGTTTTTCCACCCTTTCAGCAAAGCAAATGGAGTTGTCCCCCCCCCTCTTAGGTATATCAGTGCTAATGGCCAGACTGGAGGAATGCTTGAGGACAGCACAATTTACAGTTTAACCCAGTCCCTTCTGTTTCCTAGAATGAAGGTTTCAGGTTGGAGCATGTGGTTTGTGTTTTTATAGTGTATGGCTTGTTTACATGCCAGCCATATCCTGGGGTGCATCAAAAGAAGCGTGACCAGCAGGTCGAAGGAGGTGATCCTGCCCCTCTACTCTGCTCTTGTGAGACCCCACTTGGAGTATTGTGTACAGTTGTGGGTTCCTCAGCATAAAAAGGACATGGAGCTGTTGGAGCAAGTCCAAAGGAGGGCCATGAGGATGATCAGAGGGTTGGAGCACCTCCTGTACAAAGACAGTCTGAAAAAGTTGTGTCTGTTCAGCCTGGAGAAGAGAAGACTGCGTGGAGACCTCCTAGCAGCCTTCCAATATCTGAAAGGGGCCTACAAGGATGCTGGAGAGGGACTTTTCATCAGGGATTGTAGTGATAGGACAAGGGGTAATGGGTTCAGACTTAAATAGGGGAAGTTCAGGTTGGATATAGGAAAGAAGTTCTTTACAGTGAGGGTGGTGAGGCACTGGAACAGCTTGCATAAAGAAGTGGGAAATACTCCATCCCTGGAGGTTCAAGGAGGTTCAAGGCCAGGTTGGACAGAGCCTTGGGTGATATGGTCTAGTGTGAGGTGTCCCTGCCCATGGCAGGGGGGTTGGAACTAGATGGTCTTAAGTTCCTTTCCAACCCAAACCTTTCTATGATTCTATGTGGGTTTGAGTGTTCAGCACCTGAAAATCAGAACCTGTTAACAGCCTGGCACCTGTGCAGGCCGTGCTACTTGTTTGCTTCGAGTATAAATGTCATCTTGGCAGGAGATACATCTCCCCTTTTGCATGCACGAAGTTTGTCATTTGATTGCTGAGCTTAAATGGCATAGGCTTGGTCATGAATTTTAAGGTTTGTGTTTCTGTTCTTTAATGACCATGTGCATGTGATGTGAAGGCGCAAAGCAAGTTACTGTACTTTGAAGCTGTTTTCAGATGTTCTGTTACAGTGTATATGTTGAGCTAATCAGAGGGATCTGACATTTTGATATTAAACAGAGGAATTAAGGAGGGAAAAAAGAGTTATTGTAATTGTCAGTGAAGTTAGGGCATGGACTGGTTTAAATAATGGTTCCTGGCTGTGGCATCTTGTCAGATGGTCTGCTTGCAATGTTCATTAAAAGTACAACTGTACTGATGTTTGGAACCGACACAATACTTTACAAAGAATCAGTGCCAGAGAAACAGATGGAGATTGAGCAGTTAATACTGTTCTAAGCCTTGAAAAAAACCTCAATATTTTTTTCCTTTAAAATGAAGCTAAAACTTCTGCAATAAATCATTATGACATTAGTAATAATTTAATCCACCTAACTCATACATTGATACTCTCTGTATTTTTTCTTCCAAGTGATCTGGGAAATAAGACAAATCCAAAGAGTTCTGATGCCTGATTAGATTTATGGCATTGCAGAATAAATGGGAAAAGCTATTGAGAAAGTGCATGTTTACAGGAGAAATGTAGCAAAGGGTAAGTAAATGTATCCAGCTGTAAGACTCTGAAAATATTTCTCATGTTGTGTGCCTTTGAAATCTACCTAGGAGGCATAAGATCAGAGGTGTGAAAAGGTTTGTTTTCCATCACTACAGCTGACTGTTGTTTTCACGAAAAAATTACTAGTTGTAAATTCTTTCTCATTTGATTTGTCAGGAGTTACTGAAGTCATCTGTGTGACTTCCTCATGTTATCTGACAACTCTTAAAAAGCTGTTGTCATAGCTTAAGCAAAGCTGGTAACTCAGAACCACACAGCCACTCACTCACTCCCCCATTTCTTTTCTCCCCCTGCTCGAAGAGGGATGGGGAGGCAAACTGGAAGAACATAAATCCCCTGTGTCATAAACGAGTGAGCCACTCTCGTTTCAAAACATAAATTTTATTGAATTGAGCAAGCGGTAGCAGATAAAAAAAAGAACAGCGCTGGGTGCGCCAGGGAGTCTCCGCTCCACGCAAGACGCACACCGGGTCCCTGGGAGGTTGTCCTTTATACCTCTCGATTTTGGCTTCAGCCAATCCCGTTATCTCTTTTGCCCAGGTATTGGCGTAGCTCTTCTCCATTGGTTCCTTTTTGTTGCTGGGGTTTCATCATCGAGAAGTTTTGAGAAGTTTCGAGGGGTTTCTCTCATTAGGCTAACCACTCCCTCAACCTCCATTCCTCATATGGTTATCTGTTCAACGCATAAGCTTTACAACATTCTGCAACAAGATACCGAGTCGAACCACCCAGCCCCCCCTTCCTTTTCCTTCTTTAAAAGCATTTATCCTACTTTAACAAAGCATACTTTTCATAATAGTACAATTGACTTTCCCTTCACAAAAAAAAAAATGTTTCACAAAACGACAGTTACAAAGAGTTTCCTAAAGTATAACAAGCAACACTACCCCTTACACCCTTTTGATGAACAAACCTCACTTATCACGCCCCGGGTTGAGATACAAATAGACCAGTAACCAAGGTATAATACAAAACCACTACTGCTACCACTAATAATAATAATGATAAGGGAAATAACAAGGGGCGAGGATACAGCTGCTCACCACCCACCCACCAATACCCAGCCCAACCCGAGCAGCGATCTGGGCCTTCTGGATAACTCCCCCCAGTTTATATACTGGGCATGACGTGCTGTGGTATGGAATACCCCTTTGGCCAGTTTGGGTCAGGTGTCCTGTCTCTGCTTCCTCCCGGCTTCCCCTCCTCCCTGGCAGAGCATAAGACTGAGAAAGTCCTTGGTCGGAGTAAACGTTACTTAGCAGCAACTAAAACATTGGTGTGTTATTAGTGTTGTTCCCAGGCTGAAACTGAAAACACAGCACTGCACCAGCTACTAAGAAGGAGAAAAATGATTGCTACAGCTGAACCCAGGACAATTGTAGTGCCTGCGTTCTAGATATGTTTCTTTGAATAGTGGGACAGAGGTACTTTGTCCAGCATACTTTATCTATGACATATGGAAGTGTTTCTTGATAGTTACAGTAGAACTAGTGCTACCCATTACAAATGTTCTTCTTCTAGTATTGTGTTATCATTACCTTAACTCCTTGGAGAATTTCCCTTTTCCAAAGGAAAACATTTCCAATGACCATCCCAGTAATATCCTTTTTGTGGGATTTTTTTTTTTTGTTACAAGTTTCCATGACTCTTTACTGAAATGCAAATTCGAGCTCTGCTTTCACAGTACACTATCTCCTTTTAGCATGTCTGTTGTTTCAAGTAGCCCTACTGGGCAGTGTTTCAGTTGTGCCAGAAACCTCATTTGGTTACATCATTGCTACACTGGTGAAAAAGGTGGTGTGTCCTTTAGAAAGCTTTCTCACTGTTCCCAGTGGTGGATACAGTGCTTGTCAGGTGAAATTGATCAGGTGTTTGTAACACCAGAAAATGGGCATGCTGGGGCCTTTAAAATCATGGGCTTTTGATGTACAAAGTTTTTAAATTGAACAAACTGGGCTGTCTTTCATGGCTATGGTTATTTTATATTATACCTTAGTTACTGGACTGCTCTTATCCCAACCCATGGGAGTTACATTCCTCCAATTCTCCTCCCCATCCCTCCGGGAGCGGGGGGAGGAAGCAGGCGGGCAGTGAGCG
>NW_009943080.1:1173-2309 GCF_000696875.1 Nestor notabilis | reverse complement strand
GTAATACAATAGGCTCATTGATCAGGAAACTGGTCTGGCTTGTGTTCCCAGCGTGGTCATCACCCCTATACTTTGGGACGTATATAATGGAATTTTTTAGCAATTGCACATCTTTTTTTTTCCTTGTCAGGGGGTCAACCTATGAATGAGATATTTCCTCACACCCCCTGCTCTCCCACCAGGCTGTTTACAGCAGCATTTGAGAATTCTAAAAGTTTTGGATGGCTTTTGAATACCCTTGAGACCTGCCTGCTGATTGTGCTGAGAATCAGCATATTGCCACACATACAGTGTGTGTTTTACTCATGGCCATCCCACCCTAGGAATACTGTATTTTGTTTGATCTCAAAAGTTAAGCAGTATTGGATTCAAATCTGGTCTAAAGCGACAATATAGGAGGACCACCAAGAGATTTTCCCCAAGGCTGGGCAGTCATGAGTGGCAGGGTGTGTGGGATAGTATGGGCAAGTATCTAGGCCACTGGGCCCCTCCAGTGCCTTGGAACTTCACCGCTGAACAAGTGCAAAATCCGGAAAAACTAGTAAACCACTTGAACAAGGTGTGCTGTCGTCCTGGTTATACCAGAGAGGGACAAATCATGGCAACATGCTAGGGATTGGCCTACACCTACAGAACATTTCTGGAAAAAGCTACTCCAAGCACCACAGCTACACCAACTCCAGCAACAAGTACAGCAGCTACTCAAACCTTGACAGCAATGCACAACATAGCTGTTGGTATTACTCAACCCCCAAGCACAGCAGCTGCATCAACCCTGGCAACAGACACTGCAGCCACTCCAACCACAGTGATAGACGCTGCAGCTAAACCAAATGGCCAGTTTGTGACAATATCAGTTGCCCCTGTAAGCAAAGGGATAAGCAAATGAGAGGCACAAACAGCAACCCATGAAGTGAAGAAAGATGAAGTCCCAATGCACTTAGTACAGGGGACAGCATCTGAACAAGAGTTACTACTACATGGATGAGAGGAAGAGGAAGAAGAAGAGGTGACTTTTTGACCCCGGACCTCAACCAAGCTGCGGAATATGTGAAAAGATTTCACCCATCTTCCAGGGGAGCACATCACCACCTGGTTGCTCTGATGCTGGGACAATGGGGCTGATGGTCATGAAC
>NW_009943080.1:0-221 GCF_000696875.1 Nestor notabilis | reverse complement strand
GTGCACAGTGTACCTTGATGCCATCAAGGTATCAAGGGGTGGAACCCATTCATATTTCTGGAGTGACAGGAGGGTCCCAAGAGTTGATTGTACTGGAGGCTGAAATCAGCCTGATTGGGAGGAAGTGGCGAAAGCACCCCATTGTGACTGGTCCAGGGGCTCCATGCATCCTTGGTATAGACCATCTCAGGAGACCAAAAGGGTAACGATGTGCTTTTGGT
>NW_009943079.1:3847-15586 GCF_000696875.1 Nestor notabilis | reverse complement strand
TGGTGAGGCATTGGAATGGGTTACCCAAGGAAGCAGTGAATGCTCCATCCCTGGTGGTGTTCAAGGCTAGGTTGGACAGAACCTTGGGCAACAAGGGTTTAGTGCGAGGTGTCCCTGCCCATGTCAGGGGGGTTGGAACTAGATGGTCTTAAGGTCATTTCCAACCCCAACTATTCTATGATTCTATGAATACTGGGGACTTGCACTTGAAGACACAAGAGTCTTAAAACTCACCACAAACAGCAGTCGACTAGTAACCTTACAGGTTAAGGAGGATACTTCAGTATGTCAAAGATCTGTCTTTGTCTCCACTAAACAGATGCAGCAGTTTGGAGACTTTTACCACTGAAGCCAGTAATGCTTCAAATAAATGAAATGCAACACACCCCTCCTCAACACTATTTCTTAGAGGCCACAGGACCGTTACTTAGAGCCATGGTACCACCAGCACAGACCAACCATATCTCAAAGAGTAACAAGTAAGAAGGCAGCGTAAAACCTTTCTTCTTAACACTGCACATCAACTGATTCTTTCATTCCTTTTATGCCTTATAACTCAGGCACAATGCTATACTTGCCTTCAGCATTTTTCCATTGTTTTTGCCAAGAAATGTGGTGACAGGGAAGGAAAATCAGTCTTGTAAAAAACAGGCTAGCTTCAGCCCAACTAATTTCTCTTCATAAATTATCCTGAGCTCAGTTTTTACATATTCAACTGCTTAAGACTGATTAACATATATAGTTACCTGAAATGGCTTTTGGTAAATCTCTTCCATAGCTAGTCTTCCGTATTCTGTAAACAACTGATAGAAAGAAGAGTATAAGGGTGACACACATAAAACACATTTTTCTACTGTAAAATATTCTACCATGTCACTAGAAAATAAAACATTTCATCTTAAATTCTATTAAGGACTGAGAATGGCCAATACACCTCATGAACAAGTACACCAATCCTCAGTAAAATTCAGGAAGGAGACACAATTTCCACTGGTTTCACAGTGCCATTCCATAGCTGTCAAAACACCACAGCACTAAGTGGGTACCCTGTGGGCTATTCCCAGACAAAAGCTGGCTGTGTCTCTCAGCAAGCCAGTTTCTAACGTTTGTTTCCAAGGCTAAGAAGGTAAACCTGTATAACATTTTCCCCTTACTTCCCACAAAAGAGTCATTCCTGGAAACCTCAAGGAATTTGGCTAGAGCCAGGCTATCAGACATTTAAATACAAGCCAAGTTAGACAGCTTCCCAGATGTCTTCAGCCTGTGACCTTAACTGATAATTGTTCCCTGCTTCCAGTACAAAAGCAAGTGTCACCTGTCTTCCTCTCATTGCTTTCACCATTTTTAATACCAGCAGCAGTGACCTTCACTGACTGAGTGGGCCAGACAACCCGTGAGAACACAGATTATGGACTATGCTAGCTGTTGCAGCAGAGATCAATACTGTCAGATGTTGATCCATGCTAGCCCCCTTATAGATCCTGGAAGCTGAGATGAAGGAAGCACACCATATCCTCTAGTACCAGGCAACTGTTCTTCTGCATTAAAATTAACTCCTGGAACATCTCAGGTAAATTTCATAGCCAAAAGGACAGTTCCCTGTGCTGACCACAAGAGCACCTGAGAACTTAAAAGACTAATTTAACACAAATTAACTTTCAAGCCTGTGTCACCCTGAGCAAAAGATGCTCTGAAGTTGCCAAGCACCCACACGAGACTGGCTCCTTTGAGCTTAACTCCCTACCCCATTCACTTCCCAGTGAAGGAAAAGGCAACCAGACAGTAACAGTACTTTAGAGTAACAAAATCCTGTAATTACGGAAATTCAGGATTTCCCTCCCTCAGCCCATGATGCCTTGCCTCAACTTCAAATCCATGGTTTTCCCTAACCACTGTTTATCATCCTTCTCTTCCCTACCTTCTCTCAAATGACAACCTTCAGTATAACAGAAAGGGATAGCGCTATTCAGATTGCACTGAGGCTGTCAAAGGGCCAAAACCATGAGGAAAGCCTGGCTTCCAAATTAGCTAAAGCTTTTCTTTTTTTTTTTTCCCAGTGCTTGGTTGAGCTTTTTTGAGGGGTGGGGGAAGCATTGGCCCAGTGATATAACTCTGTTAACTGAGAACAGCATCACAAGGCTATGGTTAGTTAGTGCTCTTCTACTTCCAGTACTGGCAGCCAGTCTTTCGCAGCACTGACCAAGACACAAGTCCTTTCAATCAGAAGACATGTAAAACAGTTTTAAGCTGTGACAAGGTCATGGCCTGAGCACAGGCAAGCATTTGTTAATATACAATCTAGCCTTTAAAGCTACAGGTTTTAGCTTAAGGAGATAAAGTTCTTGCACCTTTCACATGAAGCCAGAATTTAGTGGCCTTTGACCACAATGTTCCATAGAGGATGAAACCCCACATTAGAGAGAGCACAAGTCTTTCCTGGTTTTGTTTCTAAGCAGAAATAAAACTCTGTAGAAGTTTCTCAGTTGAAAAACTAGAGAAGGCTTTTGGATAAAAGATACTCTTTCTGCCCTGACCCAAACTCTCATGTTTCTTTAGAAACAAATTTAGAAATACCATCCATTTTCCTATTTTAGGGAAAAAGGAGAAACATTGGAATTTTCTCATTAAGTACTTCATAAATCATTTTCCTTTCTCATTCTTTTAGGAATTTCAGAACTTGCAAATAGAGAACAGACTTTAGAAAGATAAGATTTAGGCAGATTAGAAGCCTGTACTGCTTCACCTCTGCGTTGGCACAGCAGAGGCATCACAGCATCATGGAGTTGATGCAAATAATGTTATTATAGGCAGTACTAGTTTTAGCATCAGGGCAGCTTCAGTGTTTTATATGAAGCAGCAGGCAGCTCCCAAATCACAGTTACATGAGTAGCAACTTCAAGAACAGTGTCAAGGCTATCAGTTCAGAAGCAGCTTAATATAAATATACCTGCAAATGTTGAAGGTCATCTTCCTGAATATTCTGGGACAAGTTGTACACCTGTAAGAGACAGTAAAAGAACTACAGTGTAACATGAAAACGTTATCTTACATTCATGTAGTCTCTTCTAGATATCTTGATTATTTCTACCCCCTCCAGAAAAAGCCTAACTACCCAGAAGTTAGCAACTAGAAAGGTGTCACAGAACACATCTCAAACTAAAATCACTTCCTTATACAAAGTGCAAGGAACAAAACCACTGCCGACTACCCTAATCCTTCTTACAATAGCTTCTTCCCAAGGAAGCAAGCCCTAAAAGGGATCAACAGAAGACTTCTGAATGCTTCAAATCACCATATAGGTGTGAGACAGGAGGACTGAGAAGGGCACATCTCTTTGTCACCTTCAAGTCCAAATGCTTTAGTGATCCAGCAGTGACCCAGCAGCTGCATCTCTGACACAGAAATGACTGGGTAGTCAGTGCTCCAGGGCTATTTTTTTTCTTTCAAATCTTCCCAGAAAAATCTAACTTGATGTGGGGAGCTCATGACTGTTTCAATAGCACAAATACTGTACAGCAGTAAACTCAAAGATGTATCAATAACTCACAGCTTATCCTAAACAGGGGAACAGAACAAGGAAAAAAGGAAAACAAACAAAAAACATCAAAACCAACCCCACAGGGCAGACGTAGTGTTCTACATATTCCTGTTAATTTCATGTTGTAGCATACATGAAGAAAGTCACTTGTCATCCCTTAAAAAGCTGCTCGCTTTTGGCACATTTAACACACAAGCTTAAAAGCAGTTCTGGGCACAGCACAAGAGGATTGTCAGAAGTTTAACAGTATGAGCAATTGTAACTTTAGCTGATGACAGTGTAACTTCACCGCAAACTGTATCTAAGGTCTTAAAAAAAGATTCTGTAACACAACTGTACAGAAGCGGTTGCTACTTTGACATCTTCTGGGGGGATTTCCTAGTTCAGTCAGCAATTTAGCTCAGCTTGGCCTTGGATAACCTTGATTGCACAGAGAAACTTGATCTAGTACACAACATTGAAAATAAGACATTAAGTATGAAAGCTTAAATGATAGTTGGAGGAAGATATGCAGGTGAATTCTGAATGCATGGCTAAAGAGATATATTCTTTGCACATTCAGGACAGAGGGTTCCTATAGCTGCCATTATTTGCCAGCACAGGTATTCTCACCTGAACAGAACTCGTCATGGTGCTCAGAGCAAAAACCGTTGCACAGTCTTTGATAGTAGATTGGCTATCAAAGGCACCTTGGGTATCCATAAGCAGTACAGCAACCTAGAGAGTTTTGAACAGCAGCAATAGTTAACCAAACTGTTAACACTTTTAAATGCCAGGCCATTGGAATAAATTCTATTTCAAGTAGAGAAAGTCTCCGCCCCTACACCTACTTATTAAACCTTAGTCACTTCCCTGCCACTTCCTATATACACCTACAGCTGAGTAAGCACAACTAGAGAGCCCTATCATCAGCATTAAGTCTTTGGCCTTGCTGTATGGGTTACCCTCTCCCACAGAAACAGGCTCCCTCAGCCCAGAGTAGGTATAGTGCAGAGTAACAGACAGCTTTTATCCACTGGAAAAACTTCAGCCTCAGCTGACAAGCCAGCACAGTTCATTAAAGCTAAGAATGAGATGGTTGATTTTAAAAATAACCATCTTTAAGTAATCATTTTCAGAAGAAAACAAGATAATTGATAATGTCTGTTGGAATTACAAGGAATGATGCAATCTTAATGATAAAAGTTAATCTGTCCAATTCCCACCTTTGGGATCTATACTATACTTGCCTTCTCTTTCAGTTAGAGATGACTGATAAGCAAGAACAAGTAAGTGATTTGTCCCCAGAGCACAAACAGATCCTCACAACTGTTTTTTAGCTAGAGAACTGTCTGCTTAGCTGTGAAATTTGATAAAACTTCCTGCATGCCCTTAAGCCACTACCTGTTTAAGATCAGTGTCCCATATTAATTGGCCATCAGATGATTCCTTTGCAAACATAAAGGGTATGAAAGTTAAATAACCGAGAGCTTATAGTTCAGGAGAACAAGAGCTCAAGATACACCACCACTATTGTGGAGTAAATATTTATTAACATTAACACTTTGTTTCAGCATGAAGAGAAACACCTACAAAAAAACTTTGTAGTTAAACTGACTTAAAGAGTTAAAAAAGATGCACCAGCTCTGATTACAACAGAGTCAATGCCTTTTAACCCAGTGTTAGACTTAGTCCTTTTTTACAGACTACCTGTTAAACTATATGGAAGGACCAGCTTGCAGACACCAAAGCTATTTCCAGTACTTTCAGCTACGCATTACATTTCACTAGAACACAGCTGCAAGTTAGAACACATTCTCATCTCTCAAAAAACAGTGTTTGTTACAGAGCTGTTCTTATCACAGCGTTTGTCTGTACGTAGGATTTATAGCCATCAGAGTTTATAACATCCACAGGATAACCCACCCATCAGCCTGGACACAGTACACTTTGCCAAAACAAATTACTCTCAGAATGGGACCATTGTTGGAGCTTGAATCTTACAAACCAGCAGGAAAGTTCATACTGATAAAAGGTTTGCAAATATGCTATGCAGCTACTGAATGCAAAGGAAAGCAGCTGATGTTTGAATTGCCTCCATGAAACCTATGGCATTAAAGGTATACACACAGAGGCAAGAATCCTTACATACACCTACTTAAGTCAAGCACTTACCTTTGTTCCATTGGGCTTATCAATTACAAATACTTCACTCCAAATCTGTATGCCAGTGGTTTCCCGTTCACATCCACCTCTCCATGTAAACCCAGTCAATGGCTCAGTGTTTCCACCTATCCAGCAAGGAGAAGTCTACAAAACAAGAGGAGAAACTTACTTAAAACCAAAGATGAGAGAGTTTTTTCTAACATTATATGTTTTAGCAGACTTCCACATTGTTCTCTCGTTTTCTTCAGTGCAGACTGGCAACACTACACAAATATTAAAACACAATGCCACTCTGCTGTGTTTCAAGGCTCATCCACAAAGAAAGGTCATTCAGGTCTAGTGTATGCCAATGGTTGCACAATTCTTCAGCCACTGAAGAGTGTATGTGCACAGCCTTTAAGTCCCAAGGACCCACAGCTAATGAGAACAGCTCAGCTTTGTCAAGCTCAGCTCGAGTCAAGACTTAACCAAGTCAAGATCTCTTCCCACTCACAAACAGATCAACTGCTGAAACCAGCTAAATGCCTAAGTCCCTGTGCTGACAGAGGCCAGCACAAGACTCCCAATACCAGCTTGCAGAAGCCAAGGAGAACAGGCAAGGACCATAAGATGCAAACTCCGAAATTGTCACAGTTACAAAATACTTTTTCCTAAGTTGATTCAGCATCAAAAGAAAAGGTCAAACTGAGAGTTTGATATATAACAATCAATCCATCCATATTAAAAATGTATTGGCATGTTGCCCAGTTTGGGAAAGGCTACCAGAGAGTAAAGTACAGTTTGCAGCTAACATTTCTGACTGTAACAAGGTCTTCAGTCCTCAAGGACAGGCAGCACACAGAGCAGTGGCTCATGCAGAAGAACCCAGCCATTTTATGAGCACATTTAACCCAGATACATAGTTTATGTACTGGGCAAGCAAGGAGTGTGAACAGGCACCCTCAGGAAGTTTCACTGCAATAGGTTTATATACACTGAAATTCTACAACAGGCAGACAATAGTTTAATTGATGAGAGGGCTAAGAGAAAAACCTTTCTTTCACAGGTGAGAAGACAGTTTGCTGGCAGAACAGAAAGACATTTAATTAATTTGCCTCTGACTGCCCAGAAAAGAAGGAAAATGTGCTCTTTGAGAAGGTCAAAGGGGAGACTTCTCAATTCATTAGACTGTGGTCTCTACCTTGCTGACTCTGCACTGGCAGTCTTCAGAGAATAGCTCAAGACACATCCCTTCATGTCTCAGAACACAGCATGAGCACGCGGGGGCTGTATGGAATAGGAATATTTACAAGTGAAACTGCTTATTTCTAAATGGGGATGGGGAAAACCTACATGTGTACCTCATGCCTAGCAGCATGAAAGGCAAACCATCCCAAGAGAGAAAGGCAATCATGCAGCACTTAGCATTCTCCCAAAGCTAAGTGCACACCATTCAACTCTGCTATTTCAATTGGACACAGCAAAGTAAATGAGATGAGCAGATAGAAAGTGAGATGAACACAGGTACCCAAGTGAATCATAGCTCTTTACAGGTAGGTGGTTTGGGTGTTTGTTTGTTTGGAGTGGCAGGTTTTCTATGTTTGCTTTGTCATGTACATACACCTCTACCAGAGAGACAAAGCAAAACCTGAACAGCTTTCCCCTGGAGTTTTTCATCCCAGAAGATGCTTATGCATCCACTGACCACTCAAGAAATCAAAGCTCCAGGCCTGCTTTGGGCTTCAGTACACTCCGGTTTGGTAATTCTGAATCAGACTTCCCAGGTATATGTCAGTGGACTGCAGCTTTTCACTTTTGCAAAAGAATCTGTTACATTATTTAACAATATGCTCCATTAAGCATTTATACAAGAATGCTTTTCCCCAGTATGGTCCAAACCCCCTTCCCCCAGGGAAGCAGTGTGAAAGCACCAGTCAAATCTGATGAATCAACGAATGGTTATGGGACTGGTGTCACAGGCAGGGGTTCAGCTACTTAGACCATGGGACTCACTTTGAGAAACTTGGTCTATACTGGGAGCTGATGGGGTCCATATGTCAGAGAAGGGGAAGAGCATCTTCAGTCACAGGCTTGCCAAGCTGGTGAAGGCTTTAAACTAAAGTTGCTGGAGGAGAGGAACCTCAATCCAGCCCTCTCTTAGCAGTCTCACACCAGTGCCAGCAAGAGATGACCAGAACCTGGAAAGGACAGGAAAGCACCTGAAGAGCAGCAAAAAAAGAACTCCAGCTACTCCAGCCAGTAAGTCAGCTTCAGCAGCGCCCCAACTGAAATGCCTCTATGCAAAGGCACATAGCATGGGGAATAAACAAGTAGTTAGAGACGCACACACACCTGCAGGGCTATCATCTTATTTGCATCAGAGAGACATGGTGGGATTACTCCTCTGGCTATGTATTGGAAGTATTGGAAAGGAAGGATACAGGCTCTTCAGGAAGGACAGGCAGAGGAGACAAGGTGGGGGTGTCACCCTCTATGTCAATGATCAGTGCACAGAGCTGTGCCTGGGGATGGATAAGGAGCTGACCAAAAGCTTATTGATCAGGATTAAAAAGAGGGCAGGGACAGGTGACATTGTAGTGGAGATCTGCTACAAGCCACCTGACCAGGAAGACAAAAAGGATGAGGCCCTCTACAGTCAGATAGAAGCAGCCTCACACTCACAAGCCCTGATCCCCATGGGGAACTTCAACCACTCCAACACCAGTTAAAGGGACAACACAGCAGGGCACAAGCAATACAGGAGGTTCCTGGAAATTCTTTCTCCAAACAGTAGAGGAACCAGTGAGAAGAGGTGCTATGCTGGACCTTGTCCCCACCAGCAAGGAAGGGCTGATCAGGAATGTGAAGCTGGACAGAAACCTTGGCTGCAGCAACCATGAAATGGTGGAGTTCAAGATCCTTAGGGCACTGAGGAGGAAGCATACAGCAAACATGCCACCCTGAACTTCAGGAGAACAGACTATGGCCTCTTGAGAGATCTGCTTGGCAGAATACCATGGGGTAAAGCCCTGGAGGGAACAGGGGCCCAATAAAGCTTGTTATTCAAGGATCACCTTCTCCAAGCTTAGGAGCAATGCAACCTGACAAAAAGTCAGTCAAGCAAAAACACCAGCAGGCCTGCGTGGATCAACAAGGAACTCCTAGACAAACTCCAACACAAAAAGGAGACCTACAGAGGATGTAAACAAGGACTGGTAGCCTGGGAGGAATAGAGAGAAATTGTCTGAGCAGCCAGGGACCAGGTTAGGAAAGCTAAAGCCCTGACAGAATTAAAACTGGCCAGGGATATCAAGGGCAACAACAAAAACTTCTATAGGTACACTGGGGATAAAAAGAAGATAAGAAAAAACGTGATGCCCCTCTGGAAGGAAACAGGAGATCTGGTTACCCAGGACATGGAGAAGGCTGAAGTACTCAATGACTTTTTGCCTCAGACTTCACCTCCAAGTGCTCCAGCCACACTGCCCACATCACAGAAGGCAAAGGCAGGGAACTGGAAGAATGAAGAACTGCCTGTTGTAGGAGATGATCAGGTTGGACACCATCTAAGGAATCTGAAGGTACGCAAGACCACAGGTCCTGAGGGAACTGGTGGATGAAGTGGCTAAGCTACTATCCATTCTATTTATTTGAGAAGTCATGGTAGTCCACTGAGATTCCCACAGACTGGAAAAAGGGACATGTAACCCCCCTTTTTAGAAAGGGAGAAAAGGTAGTTTGGGAAACCATAGGCTGGTCAGTCTCACCTCAGTGCCTGCTAAGATCATGGAGCAGATCCTCCTGGAAACTGTGCTAAGGCACACGGACAAAGGCAGTGATTGATAACAGCCAACATGTCTTCACTGAAGGCAAATTGTGCCTGACAAATTTGGTGTAACAGAGTTACAGCATTGGTGGATAAGGGAAGAGCAACTGGAGTCATCTACCTGGATTTGTGCAAGGCAAAAAATGATGCTGTCCCACATGACATCCATGTCTCTAAACTGGAGAGACAAGACTTTGATATATGGACCACTCAGTAGATAAGGAATTGGTTGGATGGTCATACTCAAGAGAGTAGCGGTCAACAGTTCAATGTCCAAGTGGGGACTGGTGAGTGGTGCTCCTCAGGGGTTGGTGTTGGGACCAATCCTGTTCAACAACTTTGTTGGCAACATGGGCAGTGGAATCGAGCACCCTCAGCAAGTTTGCGATGACACCAACTGTGTGGTGCAGTCAACACCCTGGAGGGAAGGGATACCATCCAGAGGGACCGAGACAAGCTTGAGAGTTGGGCCAGTGCAAACTTCATGAAGTTCAACAAGGCCATGTGCAAGGTCTTACACCTGGGTCAGGGCAATCCCAAGCAAAACACAGGCTGGGCAGAAAATAGATTGAGAACAGCCCTGAGAAGGACTGGGGGATGTAGGCTGACAAGCAGCTCAACATTACCCAGCAATGTGCATTTCCAGCACAGAAACCAACTGTGTCCTGGGCTGCACCACCAACAGCATGACCAGCAGGTTGAGGGAGGGGATTCTTCCTGTCTGCTCTGCTCTCATGAGACCCCACCTGCTACTGTGCCCAGCTCTGGGGCCTCAACATAAGCTTCCAGTGCCTAAAGGGGGCCTACAAGAAAGGAGTAGACGGACTTTTTACAAGGGCGTGTAATGACAGGACAAGGGGGAATGGCTTTAACCTGACAGAGGGGAGATTTAGATTAGATATTAAGAAAAAAGGCTTTACTATGAGGGTGGTGAGGCACTGGCACAGGTTGCCCAGAGAAGCTGTGGCTGCCCCATCCCTGGCAGTGTTCAAGACCAGGTTGGACAGGGCTTGGAGCAACCTGGTCTAGTGGAAGGTGCCCCTGCCTGTGGCAGGGGGGTTTGAACCAGATGAGTGTCAAGCTCCCTTCCAACCCAAAATATTCTATGAAATTATCCTTACTTCTAACAATTCAGACCGAAACCACACAAATGTTTTGAGAAGTCCCTCAATAAGCACTAGGTATGACCACATTTGATTTTACAAGTGATTTGTCACAGGAGACTTTGGTGTCTTAACAGGCACAACTTTAGCTGAAGCTGCTTCATCTTGTGGACAATGCACTTAAGCCTGTCTTAACTGACTTTGGCATCAGTCTGAAGTACTCATAGCTTGGTACCTCCATCTTTCCTTAGTTAAACCTCAGTATTTTAACAGTCTCCATCCATCAAGTTGGCTGGAGAGATAGTGAAGAGATGGGAGGAGGAAAAAAAAAGACCTTGTTCTTACAAAAAATTAAGCCAGAAGTTGCACTACAATTTTGTATCAGTCACCTAAAAGATAACCTATTTAAATATACTCCACATTAAGAAAAGGACCAATGCAGCTTTATTTGCACAGTGCCATTAGTACTCACTGCACCTTGCTGCTTAATACAAGCTAAAAAGGTCACATCCTGGTAAAAAAAGCTTTAAATCTAAATTTACTTGTGTTACTGCACCCAACTCTTAATAAGGCTTAAACTGCAACAAAGATCACAGGATCCCTGCAGCACCTTGGTGAGTACACGCTGCTGCTGGTTTGTGGCAGATCATTCTGTTCCCTTTCAAATGAGAAACCGTATCGCTAAGTATCAGTGCTCGGAATGAGATACCCACCTCCCTGAAATTAGCGACCAATCTCAGATGTGCCAAAATCCTACCTGTAACTTCAGTTAGCACAAGTGAGATTTTTGGTTTAAGATAAGAAAATGGGATTATCAAGTATCTTGGCAAGTTTTTCATCACATGTCTTAATATCCACAGGGGAGGATATTCCAAAATTGCTTGATTAGTGTGCAAACTGAATGCAGCTGCTTGAGTATTTTGTGTAGGATCTAATGTTTAGTTCACAGAAAATACAGACCTGTAATTGAGCCTGACTGAAGATGGAGTGGTCAGACTAGAGTGCTACAAAACTATACCAAGGCCTCCCATCCTGTACTGAAATTTGCATAAACACAGAGGATACCATTTGACTTGCTACAATTCAGTAGTGCTCAGAAGAGGAGTTGTGCTTATCTTCTCTCATTCCAAACTGCCAGTTTGCACCAG
>NW_009943079.1:0-3816 GCF_000696875.1 Nestor notabilis | reverse complement strand
CTGCCCTAAAGCCATTCCCCTGCCACTGAGCTGGCAGGAGAACAATTCAGCAAAGTGCAGTGTCTTCTAATGCATCATTGAGTTGGATCAGCTCAGCTAAAGACCTGCAAGCATTACAGCTTCAGAATGCAAATACCTAGCCAGAAGCAGCACATGGAGAGCAAAACCTCTCTGCTTTTGGTAAGAGACAGTTGTTACAGTAGATGACTAAGGCTGCCTTTATTTTCAGTTCAAGTGAAACATGGTGTTTTGAAGGACACCTATAGAAAACTGAAAAAAGTGACTGCACAATAAAGGGAACAGAGAGAGATGTTATTGTACAAGGCTGAAACACTGTTTCCATCCATTTTGCTTTATGAACTTTTGTTTTATTTCACAATCTGAAAGTTACAGTATTTACTTAAATCCCACCCCTTCTATTTTTGGAAGGAACTAGCACTACCTCTACCCAGCCACCATCTAGCTCAAACTGCTGTACTTCTTGGGAGCTCAATTTTGTTGTTCATTTATAGGGTTTTGGTGTTTTTTCTGTTTTGATATGAACAGGACACCAATGAGGGTTCACATACACACACACACACAAAAGGTCACTCACTGAACAGCTATAGCAATGAAAACTTTAATCCTCCCTAGGTTAGAGTCTTAAGAAGTAGGGAGCAACAGCTTGCTACTCTGTATTCCTCCCACCACATCCTCAGTGTCTTTCTTAGAGAGCTCTTGGCAAATGAGTGAGAGGAATTCAATGGCAGGCACTATTGGGAGTAAGAGAAAGGAAGTCTTCACTTGCCAACTACCAGCAGCTTCTTTGCAATATTCACGTATTTCCTTTAACTGAAGGGTTCATCTTGAATTCTCCTCAAGCCAGCTAGCACAAAGGTAAAATAGATGCAGTCATGGTTAGTTTCTGCTACCATGAATTCCAACTCCAAAGAATAGTGACCAAAAAAAGAGTAAGTTGTGGGGGTTTTTTGGTTTGGGTTTTTTTTTTTGTTTGTTTGGTTTTTTGGTGGGTTTTTTTTTTGGGGGGGGGGGGGGTGGGTTTTTTTTTTTTTTGTTGTGGTTTTTTTTGTTGTTGTTGTTTTTGTTTGGGTTTTTTGTGTTTGTTTGGTTTTTTTTTTTAAGAGCTTCAAAAAGCAACAAAACACTGAACTGTCAATATTCATGATGCAGGTTAAAGGAAACACATCACGACCTGCGGCAAACAGATGTGTAAGTTCACAGGAGGCCCTACCCCACCTTCTCCACATCCAGGAGTTTGCAGTATAGTAGACACAAGACAACACCAGCCAAAAGCTACAAGCTAAAAGAAGAAATTAAATTTTGGATCAGGCACTCATTAACCAATGATTTAAAAGGATTTAAAAAATTCCTGGATCATGTTCAGAGACATATTCCAAGCAGCAAACAGGAGACTTTCTCCCTTTTGCTATACCTCAGATTTAGTCTTCCACTAGCTACCTGATAACTTTTCTTTTTGCAGCATGTAAGCTAGCAAAGGAGGAACCAGGTCAAAGCAAAATTCCTCCAAGCCACCAACTTAGATGAACCCTTCCCCAAAGCTCAAATAGAAGGCCGCAATGCTCCCTCGTTCAAGTTCTTCTCATGCACACTTACATCAGGACACAAATAAGTCCCCTTGATAACTGCAGGAAAAGTTATCTTGAAAAACTGTCACTTAAATACACTTCTTCACAGAGTACGAACAAAGTAGATGGCTTGCCCATCCCCCAGTAATTAAGAAAATTTGACTGGCTATATTTGTGCTTAAGTCAACAAATACAAAGGTAAGTGACTAAAATACCAAACTACTTTTCTCCTGCAGGGAGAATCCAAATTACTCACCCTGTTATACATGTATCTAAGCATGAAGTCCAGCAGAAAAGATTTTCCTTTGCGGAAAGCTCCTGCTACAGACACAACTACTATGTTAAGATCTTTGATGTGTTCCTGAAGCAAGATTTTTTCCAATGCTGCTTCATCTAATTCAAAGTTATGGTCATCTTCATGAGCAAGAACAATCTGTATGGGTCGCGGCTCATCCAAATCCACCTCATCATCCGAGTCTGGCAGGGCATCTGAGTCGGGTAGGGCATCCTCCTCTTCTTCCTCATAATGCTTACCTGCAAATTGACAGGTTACAACATATTAGTAAGTCAGAGCTTAAGGCACTAGACATTTCTTTGAACTGAAGCCTTGAGCTGCGCCTTCATTCCCAACAGCAAGAGGGATGTTCTTGGGAATGCCCATGAAATCAACAGCTGTTCCATGTCCATATCATCACCTTTGTGTAAAGTCTACGTTTCAGATCTTCAGCATTCTCTATGTTTCAACAAGTCACCAAAAAACGGGTTTGCAGCATCAAACCCCCTTTTTAGTATAACTTCCATTAAAAATCAAGGTCCTTCTATCTGGAAAAAAATAACTTGTTTAAAATAAGCTCCAAATAGGACAAAAAAAGGCCACTTTTAGATCATCTTCTTATACTATGGTGAGAGTAAAAAAGTAATAAAGATGTTTTCTGCCAGTTTTGAGTGCCAACATGCACAAGCAAGACCACTGATCTAGTACGTAACCCCAGGATTCCATATATCAGCAGATGACTAAGTTCCCCTCTAATTCCAACACATTACACCTGTTTCAATTCTCAACACAGCACAGACTTCAGAGTGCTTACTGACTGCTTGCAAGAGGATAAACTCCTGAGCATGTGCAAGGCCTAACACTTCTGGCACAAGAAAAATCAAGAACATTTAAATACTTTCTGGCTTCATACTCTTCCTATGACACGTTATTAAGCAAGATTTCTGTAAGTACCAACTCTTACAAAAAGAGTTAATAGAAAATATAATGCACAATTTAAGAATCAATACTCTTCCAGGATCAACCAGTAGCTGAAAGAACTGTAACTCAAATGAGATTTAAGTTACTAACGAATGATAAATTAAGGTAACACAACCCTTCAGACATACAACACAATAGTAGAAATACCCTATTTTCCTGACTTCCAGAGTTAAGAGTTACTGGGTTAGAGGCCTAAAAGAAAACCAAACAAAATGATCTGTCCAAGATGAAGTCTCCTCTTATTCAGGTACCACACAACACTGAAGCTGGTCCCACGGCAGAAACAAACTCCACCACTGGCCTGATTCCACTTTTCCTGTCAAGCATCTGGAAGCTTGCAGAACTGCCCCTAACTGCAGATTTACATTTTGCTATATTCGATTTGAACCCCACATGCACAAATCTAACTGAGGCACCTTCCTAGCAGTTTCTTACCTGGGAACATCACTGTATGACTTTAAGTATGTTAGACTGCTAGTCATGCTTGCATTTTCAAGCATTGCTTTAATGAAAACAAAGCAGCAGCCATCTCCAGTTACCTGGTGCATTGCACACAGGTATGTTACGTGGCCACATGCTTCCTGTGGAAGCAGCCCAGAAGCAGTGTTCTCCTGCAGGATGTCTCATAAGGCACCATGGAACATACCACTACTTAATTTATTCATGGCAGAGACCCTGCCAATACCCACAGGACCTGCCAAGTCATTCCTGCCAGACTTTGCATCATCGGCAAAAGACTTATGAATAGTGCTCCAACGCACTATTTTGTGGATGTAATGAGCCATCTGAGTTATTACCATGAACCTGAAAAACTGGTAACATGGTGACCCTGGAGTTTTCCCAGTGGCTGTCTCTTTAGCTGGTTCTGACAACATTTCCCTTCATTGCAATTCAGAAAGGACGTTTCCATTTCTAAGCATTGAATCTGTGCTGCCTCATAGGCCAGTGGCACTAAAACTTCATATATACATATAT
>NW_009943078.1:35534-37685 GCF_000696875.1 Nestor notabilis | reverse complement strand
GACACACGGCACAGGCCTCGGGTGTTTGAGGGTTGCCGAGCCGTCGGTGCTGTGGGGCTGGAGGCAGCCGGCGCTTGTAGCGTGCCCGGGGCGAGGGGAGCCCTGAAGCGTCGTGCGGTGGTTCCCTTGGTGCGAGTGGGGGGCTTGCAGAGCCTCTCCTGGAACCCCTCCCGTGTGCGGACTGACCTCGAGGGCGTTCAGCGCAGTCCTTACAGCACTGGTGCTGCCTGTGCTGCGGAGAGGGAAAAACCCCGAACAAACTGACTTTCTCCTCGGTGTAGGTACATGATAGTTCAAATAACTAGTTTGCAATTTGTGGTTAAAAAAGCCCCAACCTTACTACAGAAATTTGTTCATTCTTTACTATTTTTTATTCTGCCCTGATCTGTTTCTTCCTATAGTTTTGTGGGGACCAGAACTGATTTTCATTTCATCTCAACATAAATAAATTTCTACAGTAAGAACGATCATTCCCTGGAGCAACCTCCCCATGGATGCAGTGGAGCCCACATCACTGCGGGGTTTCCGAGGCACGACTGGACAGGGAGTTAAGATGATGTGCCTTTCCCACAAGGGCTTGGGCAAGATGATCTTCCAAGGCCCCTTCCAACCTGGGCTGTCCTATGGTTCTATGCTTTTACCCACTAACATGTATTCATGTGCTTTCAAAGGTTATTTTTAAAACAGAGAAGGCAGAGGTGAAAAGTGGATAAGTGTTTCTATTTAACATGCTTGGAAGAGGCGAGGATACAAGTAGTTAGTTCTGCTTGGATGGAGTAGGTGGTAGAAGCATAAGATGATACCGAATTATGTTCCCATAAAGAAAATGGTGAAGCTAAATCTAACAGTTCTTGGGGGTTTAGGCTGTAGCTTGTAGAAGTATTTCAGAAGATAAAGGGCATCTAAAAAGCAATTTGGAATAAGCAAATATATTTAGTATAGTAGAACTAATTTAAGGCATATAAAAAAAGGAAGTCCCCCATTGTAGGAGGGGGAAAAATCACCACCAAACACAAAAATTTCCAATGCCAAAAGGTCTTTGGAAGTATTGAAGGATACTATAGAATATGCATTTGGGTTAGGTTGTTTCTGGGGTTTTTTTTTTTGCATTAATGTAGTTGCTTTGCTTTTCTAATGTGTATTTCAGTTCTTTGTACATTCAGTACTTCAAAACAATAACGCATTGTACAAGCATTATTGAATATCCAGTACAATAATACTGGTGTCACTTGTGCAGCCTTTTATTTTTTGAAGTGCTGAGTTTGGGTATCCAGACTTCTTGGTAATCTCTGAACCTGCAAGTCCCATAGTTCAGAGTAGAGTTTAGCTGACTTGGAAGCTTTGATCTACAGGTAGTATACCACGTTTGCATGATCTCAGGTATGGTCTTTTAGCTCATGTACTTACTGTTTCTAATCTGGGACACAATACCATGTGAATGGGTCTGTGTAATGCTTCCTCATCTGACTAGACCTGTGTCCACTTGGCTGGCATGCAATTTCTGCACTGTCCCCTCAGGACTTCTGATTCCTTTAACTCCTGGGGTGCATGCTTTGGCTTTCTGCAGCTGGATCTGATCCAGAATCACAGGGTGGTTGAGGTTGGAAGGGACCACTGGGGGTCATCTCGTCCGCCCTCCCCTTCTCAAGCAGGGAACATTGCTCAGGACTGTGTCCAGGTTGCTTCTGGATATCTCCAGGTAAAGAGACTCTGCAACCTCTCTGGGA
The DNA here is from genome assembly GCF_000696875.1 of Nestor notabilis. Taxonomy (NCBI): domain Eukaryota; kingdom Metazoa; phylum Chordata; class Aves; order Psittaciformes; family Psittacidae; genus Nestor; species Nestor notabilis. Next base: position 35,958 of record NW_009943078.1, on the reverse strand, counting down.
AACCTGTTCCATCACTTGGTCGCCCTCACAGTAAAGTTATTTGTCATGTTCAGGTGGAACTTCCAGTGTTCTAGTTTTTGCCTGTTGCCTTTTGTCCTGTCACCTGGCACCACAAAGAAGAGTCTGGCTGCAACCTCTTGACGCCTTCTCATCAGATACCTACATGCATTTATCAGATCTCCCCCTGAGCCTTCTTTTCTCTAGGCTGGACAGGCCCTGCTCCCACAGTCCTTCCTCATAGGAGAGATGCTCCAGTCCCTTAATCATTCTAGTAGCCCTTTCACTGGTCTTGCTCCAGGAGCTCCATGTCTCTCTTGTACAGGGGAGCCCAGAACTGGAAACAGTACTCCAGGTGAGGCTTCACCAGTGCTGAGTAGAGAGGGACTGCTACCTCCCTTAGTCTGCTAGCCACAATCCTTCAAAT
>NW_009943078.1:0-35503 GCF_000696875.1 Nestor notabilis | reverse complement strand
ACCATTGGCCTTCTTGGCCACAAGTGCACATGGCTGGCTCGTGGACAGTTGTTGTCCACCAGGACCCCCAGGTCCTTCTCTGCAGAGCTGATTCCCAGCAGGTCAGCGCCCAGCCTGTACTGGTGCATGGGGCTGTTCCTTTCCAAATGTTGAACCCTGCACTTGCCTTTGTTGAATTTCAAAAGGTTCCTCTCTGCCCATCTCTTCAGCCTGTCTAGATCCTTCGGGATGGCAGCACAGCACTCAGGGGTATTGGCCACTCCTCCCAGTTCTGTGTCATCAGCAAACTTGTAGAGCAGGCACTCTATCCAAGTCATTCATGAATTAGTTAATACTGGACATGGTATTGATGCTTGGGTGACACCACTAGTTGCAGGTCTGCAACTAGATTCTGTGCCACTGATCACAACCCTCATCATCCATCTTTAAATGCTGTCTGAATGATAAAGTTGTGAACTTTTCAGTGACTTTTTTGTCATGTTGAAAGGATAAGTTACTGTGTGGAGACCAAAAGCACCTTTTAATTCGTACAAACTTACCATTAGCATGAAAGGAGCTGAAAGGTCCCAATGTATTTAGAAATACATTTGCAACTTGGTCCGCATGGTAAGGGCCTTTAGAGTCAAAGTATGTAGCAAACACACGCTTGAATGTTTGTGAGGACTAGGTTCAAGCTTCCTCTAAGTAACTGTTGCTAATGTGCATAATCTGGAGTTCCTGGTGCTAGTTGAGTATTACTTGTTTGGCATCTCATGTAGCTGCGTAAGGAGTAACTTCTGTGTGTGTGTCTGAATTAGATATGACAATGTACTGATAAAAAAAACCAAATCCAAAACAACAGAGATACGAGTTTCACACTGTTGAAAATGCTTGGGTTTGCTTTGCTTTGCTTTCCTGGGGTGAGGCCTGGTTGTGCAGCTGGGTCTGCTCCTTCTCATCGGTGCTTCTGTCATCAGTGGAAATCACAGGGAATAATGTTTGGAGCGAGAGGTGAACTGGCACAGAAGTGACGCTGCTTGTGAAGTGCCTGTAATGTTCAGTGTCAGAATTGGACCCCACTTGGTTTTGAGGGTCAAAAGCTGTACTTCACCCCTCAGCACAGCTTGAACCCATTTTAATAAGTGTGTTAGCTCCTGTCTCTCCCCTGCGGAATACTTAAGGCCATGAATATTTCCAGAATGAATACTGCTTTTGACTTTAAATCTTAGGAGAGCACTGGAACAATTGGATCAAGTTACAGTTGTGTGCTGCCTGCCACTTTCATCAGAGACCCACCAGCTTTTAGACTTACATGCTGTAAGTCTAAATCTACACCTGGGTGTAGATTTGTGTATCTTAAACTGATAAGAACTCGTGCTACTGCTAAAGGAAGCTCTTCTGGGCACTCAGCTCCTACTTGGCATAAACATGTTATGTGACATCTGTGAAACAGATCAAGACACTGATCCCAATTAAAATGTCCTTCTGTTCTTCCCTTTTTTGTGGCTTGGTGTGGCAGTTTTTGCAACTATACTGTACTAACATTTTTGCAGGCTTAATAAAGCCTATGTTTTACCTGCATTCATACTTGCTAGATTCTGAGTAGAAGTCTGAGAAGAAGTCAACTTAGCAAACAGAGTTGCTGTACTGTAGCTATGTAATGTGGTGGCTTTGGAAGACTTACTGTCTTCTAGCAAAGAGAACTTCTTTCACTAATAAGGAGAGAATTGGAGATGCTCTTTCCAGGTGTGTGCATTGAGTCACTGTGGTTTTATTCTGTTGTGCAGAAGTCATAAGCTTTATAATACAATTATTTTGGTCTGTTTAGCCAGTGATTCCCCTAACAAGGGACTATTGTATGCTTGTTTCCATTGTGCAACAATATTTGCTCTTAGCCCCATGCCCTGTAAGTCTTTTTTTCTCCTGCTTTTATGTTCATCATAAATCGGAACAATCTCTTGTGCTCAGTAATGTCATATAGTGTGATATTTCATCACGTGTTAAAATGCTTTGAGCATGTTTTCCCCACCTGAATGTTTTGACTTATTGTATGTTGACTGCCAAATCCCTGATGCTGTAGTGCTTCCTTAGATCCAGCAGACCTGTGTACAAGTATCCTGAGAATTATAGGGAGGTTTTTGGGATATGGAGGATCACCTGTGCGTTAGACTTCATGTTTAAGGCATTTGAAAGTCCTGTTTCCTTCCCAGTAAGAAACAGGCTCCTTGAGTTGATATAACTGGCAGGTTCCTTGTGCTTCACACTCTGGTGGTTAAGCTTTGTGGATGAGAACTGAGAAACAGGTAAACAGTCTTGCCAGTTAGGGTATTTTCTTCTGAAATATCTCTAAGTTGACAGACTTTGGAACTGTGTTTTTTACATGGGCTTCCAAGGTGCTATTTCATTGGGGTTTTATGTGTTTTTACAGGAACTGACAACAGCTCTGGAAAAGAATCCAGATGATGCCGAATATTATTGTCAGCGAGCTTACGCTCATATTCTCCTACAGAACTATGCTGGTAACATCTTCAGACACCACTGAGAATCCTCTTTCAAGTGTATTATATTGCTTTCTTTACAGAAGATATCTTCAATCTGAAGCCAAATGTGGTGATAAGAGAAAGTGTTTTCTGTAACGTAATATGCTGCTTTTAAAGTTAGTGTGTAGTTTTATCACTGTCTTTGGTTGCTTTTCTTCTGTAAAACTTCCAGTGAATTGGGTACTCTGCAATTCCAGCTTTCCATCTGATTTTAGCCTAGTATTTTATTGGCAGCATTTTTTAAAGAGGGCTTCATAAGCAGGTTTTAAGCTTTGTGTTGTAAACATCTTCCATCCTTAGTTTTTGGTAGAGACTGAATCATGTCATGGTAGGAATGTGATAAGTGAATAATGGCTGGGAAAAAGATCAACAGAATAACTGAAGATTTGGTTTATTTTTTCTTTCCAGTAAAAACTAAACAAACAAGATTCACAGTTCAGATTGAAGTAGAGGATTTGTCTAAATGGAAGTCATGCTACATCTTAACATAGAGCTCTGCAGCTGAGTGAAAGGTTCACCCATAGCAGTCGTGGCTAGATTTAAACACTGTGATTTGTGTGCAAGCTAAGAAAGCTAACATAGTACACCTTAAAAAATTTTGTTACTAAAAGACTCACAGTTCACTGCTTTTTATAACATGTTATTATGTTCCTCACCTTAAAACTGACTTCCAACAGATGCAGTTGCAGATGCAAAGAAGTCCCTAGAACTGAACCCTAAAAATGCTGTAGCGCTCCTTAGAAAAGGGTATGTATCACATGTTGTACTTTGTGAATATTGTGATGTCCTGTAGGGCAACAGTAGTATTTGGATTGTGGCTCTGTACAAGCTTCTTGCAGCACAGTGAATGAATAAATTTAATGCCATACTACTTGTAACCCATCCATAATAAAGCTGTTGTTATAAGAAGCACTTTAGTTTAGGATGATTGTGTTAACACCCTAGCCATTTTAAAAACACACCTTTTGGGGGATTTAAATTCTTATATGTGAATTTTAAGCAATATAGTGTGTGAACTAAGAATGTTGTGACCTTCAGAATGTGGAATAGACTGAAAAGTAATCACTGTTTCCTTGTGTTTTTCTTTGTTCATGGTAGGTTAGGTGACTATCATATCAAAAACTATGCATCTGCTTTAGAGTCGTTCAGAGAGGGACAGAGGTTGGACAGTAAGTATTAAAATGTCTTGTGTGCACAGTACTTCTTTGCTAATGAGAAAAATGTGTTGGTTGAAAGTGAAGAACAAGGGTGATTTTTTTAATTACTATTTTTTTAAAGATTAATGAGGTAGGTGCCTGACTTCAGATGTCTGGCTTTTGGGAAGGCTGTCAAATCACTGCAGAGAAGTGTAAAACTGCTTAAAATGTGTATCAAAGTTCCTAGTTGGGTTTTTGTTGGGTTTTGGTTTGGTTTGTTTTTTATAAAATGGGGAGTGTTTTCCTGCATCCTGGAGGTCTTGCAAACAAATGGTGGCAATGGTGTGGCAGTACGTAAGCCATAGAAAACTTTCTCAACAGAGCAGGCTTCTTATACATAGCTGGAATTTTTTTCTTCTAAAGATCCTTTGATAGACTGGTCTTTACAAAGAACGTGCAACTTGATGGGTATTCAAGCTGACAAAATGGATTTTTACCTGACATTGCATATCACTTAATTACAGAAGCATGTTTATTATGTCTGGGTTGGTTTGTTTTTTTTTTTGAAGTTGGATTTCTGGCTGGACTTGGGCACTTAATAGTTTTTGGAGAATTAGGGCTTTTCAAAAACCTGACTTCATTCTAGAAGCAGGAAAGGAGGAGTTTAATACCAAAGTTTTGGTAGAAGACATGGGGAAGCATAAACCAAAGCAATTGCAAGATGGTTGTGACTTCTTGCTCTTCTCTCCTATCCTACATTTTAAGTAAAACCCTCTTCTCATTCCTTTCCCTCCCTTCTCAACAGCATAAGGAAATGGTAAGAAGAAGACCTTGAAAGGTTACACAGGGCAAGTGCATGAACCTGATAAACATTGTCATGATCTCAGATCTTTCTAGCATATTGTCTTATTTATAACAGTGGCTGGGACCTGAAGGTTTAGCAAAAATAAGTGATCTGATCCTCTCATCTAAAATGAGTTTCATGGGAGTATAAGTTAATTTGTGCTTGTTGCCAGGCCATTATGTTCCCTCCTACTCTTGTAATTGCTTAGCCTCTTCTTTCAATGCATTAAGTCTGCAGAAAGCTACTATTTTTAAAGTATTAAATTACTTCTAATGTGGTAATGGATTAATGTGTTGAAATGGCCCAGTGAAGGGTCTGAGTGCTGAAGCCAGTAGAAGGGAAGCAGCAGAGCAGTGTTGGGGCAGTGGGATGTGGTGAAATTGCAGCAAGTGTTAGTTGTCAGCTTAGGCTGCTCTGGAACAGGAGTTAAAAAGGAAGAAATTCCCTAACGTTCTTTCTCTAAGTTGTGGCAGTTTGGGTAAGTAGATAGTCTCCACTGGTTTGTACACCAGAGAGACAGGTGTGTCTTTGCAATCTGGCCAAGTTTTCTATTTAGTCTCTTCCTGTGAAAGGAAGTGGTTCCTTCCAGTGACTTCTGTAGGTTTCCTTAGTTGATAGGTGACTTTTCATACATCTCCAAACTCATCACTCCTGAATTTAATTGATTAATCTGTGTTCCTTCATATTCTTGCCCCTCCCCAAGCAGCCACTGTCAGTTTGAGGTACTTCGTGTGCATGGGTTTTGTCACCTTTCTGGTCGGTCAGTTGAAGGAGTTCAAAATACAGATTGTACCCAAACTCTCCTCAGGCTAGAGCATCTCTTTTTCATTCTTTTTGAGCTCACATCTGACTTCTGTTGTGAGGTGCAGCAGCACACAAAGCTGCAGTTGTCTTTTCAGGTAAGTCAGTGAGTACCAGCATCCTCGTTGCTAATTCAGAATTCCTGAAATACAGCACAAGGATTTCCTGTGTTGAATTGCTTGACTCCTACCTGCTTGAATTTAATTTGCCATTGTTTTGCTGCTTACCCAGCTGAAGTGTTCCTGAAGCTTCCCAGTCCTTCCTGATTACTCTCTCATCTAATGATAGCTTCCACTCTGCTTCCCATATCTCGTTACAAAATCCTGTGGCCCACTGTGAGGTGAGGAGCCTCCCAAAGGCCTTTTTAAAAATAAGAGATTTTTAGTTGCTCCTCTTCATGTATTACCTAATTTGCTGGCAAGTTTGTGTCAGGAACAGAATTTGCAGCTCTGTGAAATGTTTGATGGATCCCAGGTGAAAACAATAGTGAGCATAAGCATTTATGGCAGAATGATTAACTTCAGTTAAATGCAGCTAGTGCAAAACGAACAAAGCACAGAGGGAAAATCTGCCACATACCACTAAGCTGGTGATAAAGAGAAGCTTGAGCTGTTGCTACCTCAGATAGAATTGCTGTAGTTGGGAATTCTTTGCTGGCAAGGCTGGTTTCTTTGCCACACAAGGGGGCAGAAGTACACCAGGAGATGTTTCTGTTCCTTGCTGGTGTAAGGGCTGTTTGAAATCTTAATCTAGAATGCGAACACCGATGAGCTTCCTACCTGTGCTCATTACTGGTAGCACTGACAGGCCTGTGGTACCCCAGCAAGCTTCCCATTACCCACCTACAGGGATATCTAAATAGGACTTGGTGTGATGAATTGTTGAATGTGCAGTGTTTCTTTGTTTAATAAAGTAACATTAGGAAGCAAGATTCCTTTCGTGCAACCATGAGGATTTTTGAGTTCATTAATTTCCGTGAGATTGAAGAAGCAGTGTAATGTGTTACAGTTCAGTATATTATGTGGATTTAGGACAATTATACTCAAATTTTCTTGCTTGGTGGTTGGTTTTTTTGCTGTGACCACCTAATGAATTTAGTAAAGGTGGAACGTGTCAACTTTTCTGAAGAAATGTCTTAGTGGGGAGTTTGCTTGTATACCAGTAAGAGTTAGCCAATTTTCAGTAGGTGAAGACCCAGTTAGGTTTTCTGAACTGGAAAGTCATTAATAGAAATTGTTGGTAAGTTCTTTGGGATGATAATGTGACTATAAAGCACAAAAAAATTATCTTTTTCCTCAAATTATAAAATGTGCTGGCATGCAGCGGGAACTGGAGCTCGGAAAGAGGCAGTGGCTGGCAAGGGAGATTTGGGAAAACAGGGAAGGGAACATGGACCTTTCTTTTACAGTTTGTGTGTGAAGCAGTCTTGCATAGGCCATGGTTAAAAAGAGGCTTCTTCACCTGCTGCTGCAAGTCAGAGGCTGGATCAGTGGAGACTTGACTGAGTTTCTCTGTGTAGATGCCTGAACCTACTTCAGTTTAATTTCACTTATGATTAATAAACTTTGTTCCCAGCTGCAAAACTTGGAATTCTTTTAGGGTATGGGTGCTGACTTTTAAAATTGCAGATGAATTTAGGTTGCAGGGAAGCTCTGGAACTCATCTAATTCCATGCCCTGGCCAAAAGCAGTATTACCTTTGAACTTGCATGTGTTTGCTTAGGTCCTTCTACTGTCTATTTCCAAGTATGTCCAAGATTGAAGATTCAACAGCCTCTTTGAGCAGTTGCTTCAGTGTTTCATTATTCTTTTAGCAAAAAATTTTCCTTATCTAATCAGAACTTACTTTGCTACATCTTGGATCCTTTGCCTCACTTCCTTTCCCCATGTATTTCTGAGGACAGTCTGTGGTCAGTCATCTGAATACCTTAAGTATGCATTAGGTGACTGAAGACATTGGATTGTATCCCTGCACAGAACTCTCTCATAGTTAGTTGTAGCTAATTCCATCTAAAACAGGTATGTTCTTTTGAGTATTTGCCAGGAATACAGAAAAGACTGCAGCAGTCAGTGTGTGATTGTATTGTAATGTCAAGACAGCCATGTTATTGCCTGCATTATTTTTATCTTCTCGTAACAACAGGTGTGAGACTATGCAAATGTTAGGTAGTTTATTAGGTAACTTTTCAGCTATCTGGTGGGCATGGCAGAAGAAAAGGGAAGAGGAAGTGGCTTGAGGAGTAGGGTAGCCATTTTAAGACGTAAGGCACACTTAAAAATCTATGTAAGTTTTATATTTGAAGGGTTTGGGTGGGTACTTGGCATAACTGCAGTGGAGTCACGTTTTGGTGTTACAGGCATGTCTGTTGGGAGCTCTTTTGTTGAGCCTCTTCCAGCATCTGCTGGATAGTTGGCTGTGTGAACTCTCCGAGCAGGAATACTCTCAGTTATAAAAAGGTAAAAAGTTTAACTATTCTTAGTAGCTGGTCAGCAATGTTGCCACTTTTTTGCTTTCCTGACAGGGAATTTTGTTGAAATAAGATGATTGCTCTGTTGTTACACTGCTGCCTTTTGAGCTGTTTTTCCTGTAAATTCATTTCTATCTGGGGAGCTTGCTTCCCAGAATATCAAGGTCTTGCTAAACTTTTCTGTGATAGTGATTCACAGAGTGGAATTGGCACTTAGGCGTTTCTGACATCCCTGAAACTTCAGATGTGTTTGTAAAGTGTGTGTGAAACCATGAGAAGAAAATGCTTGGTGTTTGTGAAACTTGTGCAGCTTTGGGTTGTCCTCAGAACAGAGAGTCTCTTCTGATAATTCTCTGGTGAGGAAGTGTTTGGCTGTTTAAAAAAAATAATTTTAAGAATAATGGAAAAATGTGCAAAACTCTACTCTTCCTTTCCAAACAGTTGTACAGGGGTTGGGCACACTGGAAAGCAGTAGTGTATCTGGGTCAGTTCAGGCAAAGTCTTGTGTCCTACAGATTAATTTGAAGTTAATTAAATATCAGAGAGTTAAATAGTAGACTTGTATAAAAATACTTAAAGCTTAACTGGAGTGACAGAGATTACAAGAAGATAAGAGCAAATAATAACTTTTTCATTAAATTGATGCAAGTTTGGGATGGATTTGTTCCAATTTGCAATTGTGAGGAATTGTTCTCTGCAATATTTGTAGTGCTTGAAGAGTTTTAATGTTACTGTGTTCGATTTCTTCTAGATGTAGATGATACCTTTACTATCTGGATTAAAAGATGTGAAGAAACGCTAAACGGTAAGAAAAAACACATTTACTTGATGAGAGATTTGATACACCCTGTGCTTTGAAGCCGTGTCATGTTTTTCAAAGATTTACAGCTTACCTCTTTCTTAGAACAAAAGATTTTTAAAAGTCTCTTTTTTCCTGTCTCTTGTTTCTCTGAATATACACCCTGAACACTTCTATACTTCAGATTCAGAGGAACATTATTAGATTTTAAATGTAATAATTATCTGTGACAGGGAAGTACCCATTTCAAGTTCAGATAATAATAATTATTTGTAAGTTGTTTACACAACTGCTAACTGATTGTAACTGTGAAGCATGTGCCAGCTTGCTTTCTAAAAACATTGTCAAAATAAGGTTTCAAGTGTTGCAGAATATAAAGTTGGAAAGAGGTGGGAATTCGGGGGATTTACTCCTTCGTTCCATGTGGAAAGTGTCCTAGGTGCTATTGTTGCTCTTGCGTTTTATCCATTGTAGTCCGTGTGAATATAGTTTCCTTTCATACCTTGATACAGATTGACACCCCCCACAATTAACTCATTTGCAGTGCTTAAAATGCATGTGGATTTTAATGAGATAGAGTAACCGATGTAGGTTTTTTCCTCCGCCTGTTGTGACTTTCCATCCTCTTTGTGGTGCACACTAGAGAATGGGGTGGTGGAACAAGTTCATGTCAACCTGTTTGACTAAAAACTAAACAGAGGGAGAACCCTTTTCTGTTGCATAGGAACGAACAACTTTCTGCTTCATGATACATTTTTGCCAGGTTTAATTTTATTTGGAGAAATTACGTAAGTGGTTGGCACGCATGGTCCTATTTGCAAAGAGCTGTCTTGGGTGACAACTTTCTTTGCCCTCTTAAGGAAAAGGTTGTAATGCGCATTTTTCTTTAATGACATGGTTACTTTTTGCGGTGTCTTGTCTGGGCCAACTCAGTTGTCCTCTTTTATCCTGGCTATTATGCCTGTCTTGTCTTTTTTGAGCCATTTTCTTAATTATCTCACACCAAAACTTCTCCTCCACGAAACTCAAAACGCCCCCCCCCTCCCCCCCCCCCCCCCAAAAGAAACAACCAACCAACAAAAAACACTGAACAACAACCCCAACAACTCTGATTTCTTCATTACAACTTAATGTTCTTCTGACTAGAAAAATTGGACCAGATGATCTTGAGACCCCTTCCAACCTGATATTCTGCGATTCTTCTTTTATTAATTTTTATCTCTTTTTAGCTTATAAAAAAGCAAGGGGAAAGTTAGTTTCTTTTAGAACTTCTTTAATCTGAAATATTTCAGGCAAGGTATGTGGAAGAGGAGATAATGAGCTATAGCTTAGATCCGAGTATTTCCATATATTTACGGTCATATGAGTGAATTTCTCTGCCAAGTTTACATCTCATTCCCCAACTGGGTTTGCCTAGCATGAGACAAATTTACTGAGAACTTTCCTGTGGATGGATGATAAAGCTAGTACAGGCTTGGGGGAGTGATCTTTAAAACCTGTTGGCCGTGATGTTGCTTTCATTAAAAACGGTCTGATTATGTTTCTGATTAGCAATGAAAAGTTTGCTCCTTTGTTTAATCAGAACATGCTTTATATTAGTTATTCTTTTGCACAAGTTGCTGATTGAGGTCTGATTAAAAAGTAGTGTCATAAAAGCAAAATACTAGATGTAGAACTGTCACGTTTTTAACTCTTTCTACTGTTGAGACTGGAATAACTGCAGAATGTCTGGAGCAACTGCAGAAAGCTAGAATAAGTACATGCCTTGTAAGTTCAGTATGTCTTTTTCTGAAAGTGCAACTTTTTTTTTCTCTGCAGCGTCACAGACAGAAGTGGTGAGACATTTTCCTTTGTATGTTTACTGTTTCGGTTTCCTTGTTAAGCTAGAGCATCCTTTTAGGCTTCAGTGGCTTCTTAAAACTTTAAGACTTTAAAAATAATATTTTCTGTTGCATGCAATTCTGAAGGATTGAACTTTTCTTCTGAACATGGGCTCTTTTAATTAAGGCCAAGGTTGCAAAATTTGAACCCTGAAAAACTCTGAAGCATGGCGTACAAATCTGGCAATCACTGTGTGCTCACTGAAGTAGACTTGAGTTTTCTCACTTGCAGCCTGTGGCCTAATTCACAGATTACCCACTCATGTTGTTGCTGCTAACTTGCTTGTGCCTGCTAGGAAGTAACTGTGTGTTTTCAAGTAGCTTGCAAGTGATTTGTGTGTTGTGTGGACTTCTGTTCTGCCGTAGCCTGTTCAGCTTTCAGGTTTTTTGTTTTGTTTTGTTTTGTTTTTGATTGGAAGTTTTCAGAAGAAATGTTGAAATTCACCTCCCCTTACCATATATTTTTTTTTTTTTTTCTGGAGACAAAAAGATGGGAATTTGCGTTGGATGTTCTGCTCCCTCTTTCATATTTACTTCAGTTTTACTTTTAAGAGTAGAGTAGAGGAAGATGATGTACAGAAAACATGGTGTATGTAAAGACAATCTCAGACTTAAAAGGTTTTTACGTTTAAAAGTTACATCTTGAATTCTCAGATCTAGTTCAGATTTCCTTCATGACTTTCAGATTAGCAACGTAGCCACTGTATGTCTTTCAGGTATACTTCTTACCTAGGAAAAGAGTTAAAGCTGAACTTACTGCTATTTATAAAATGCCTGAGCAGTATATTCTAAGTTACCGACTGACATATTTAATGTAAATTGAAACTTTTAAATTCTTAATCTGGCATGAATGGCTGGGAGAACAGTGAAGAGCTTTACCTGTAAGTTAATGCTCATACATAAATCAAGAAAAGGGGAGTAATCAGGATGAAAATGATTTGTGTCTTTGAAAAGTACTTCATAGTATATTTTCACTTACACTGATGTAACTTTCTTTCCAATGGAATATGGTTCAACTGGAATACACAGCAGCAACCTCTGCCACCAAAGATCAAGTAAGTTGACTTCAGCTTTATTGAGAGAATTATAATAATTGAATATAACTCTTCTTTGACTCGAAGAAGCAAGATAATGACTGTAGAAGTTCTTGAAAAAGAACTTCTAAAATGTGGCAGTCTAAGTGAAGTGTTCCTCAGTGTCACTGCTTTTGTTCAGAGTGAATTGTACTTTCAGGAGATCACGCACACCTCACTGGGAGAGTGGGGAATGGTGAAAGCATTCTGGCTTCTGTTTCTAATTCTCATGCTGAGCTTAATTCAAAGGCTGCCTATACCTGGGCCTGGTATAGGTAATGTTTTTGAGATACTTTTAAGATCCTGAATTAAGAAAGTGCCATTTAATTTCTAGAAGGCAAACAATATTAGGAATTTATTAGGAAAATAGCCTGATTTTTATATGCTGTGTGATTGAAAAAGATTCTTTGTTCTTTAGCTACTTATCTTGTCAATTCTGCAACTGCTTTTTTGGAAGGAAGGGAAGAGAACTGATTTTGTATGTCGTCTTTGTCTCATTGAAGTACACAATGTACTGTTCCAGCTTTTAGTATTCTGCTGTATGTCTCTCTGTAATTTTTCCTCTCTTACTTTTTCCTCTTTCTTTTTTTAAAGATACGACTGGTACCAAACAGAATCTCAAGTAATTGTGACCATAATGGTCAAGAATGCACAAAAGGATGATGTCAGTGTGCAGTTCTTGGAGAAAGAGGTAATTTGTATTGGTTATTGATCTGCGTCCCTAGATTCCCTGGGCCTTAGTAATTAAACCAGCAAACATCTGCTGCAGTAGCATCAAGAGAGTCGTACAGGTGGTCTTCTGTCTGAGCTTTTTTTATGTACAGCTATGCTGTGTATGTGTGTATGCCCAGTCAAGTGAACCAGGATCTATTGCCACAGTGCTGTCCATAGGATTTATACACAGGCAGTAGTGTGGTGTGCATGCTGCAAAGGGAACATCTGGTTTTCAGCCACCTCTGTGTTTGGAGGGCTGGGGAAGAAGTGATCTGGACTTGAAATGTTTGAATATGCATGCATCTGTAGTAGGATTGGACAGGGACTAGGTATTCTAAAAATCGGTGTGAATGAGTAATATCTTGCTTTAGGACAATTACAGAAAAAGAGTGAATGTTGGTGGGTTTTCTTGCTTCTGGCATCACTAAAATTGTTAATGGCAGCAAAGTGTGTATTTCAAGGAAGTGCAGTAACCGCTGTTGTAATACCATATGTGGTACCAATGACATTTATATTTAATTTAGCTGAGAATATGGAAGAGTTAGGTTCTTATTCGCAGCTAAGTTCATAACTTCATGAACTGCCAAAGTACTTGAATGTTACCGTCTGCTTTAGATTGTTAAAATTGTGTAAGCACTTGCCACGTAGCTTACGTATATTAGAAGGGAAGTTGCAAATTGTTTTAATCACAGAATGCTTTGGGTTGGAAGGGACATTAAAGCTCATGCAGTTCCAACCCCCTGCCATGGGCAGGGATGCCTTCCACTAGACCAGGTTGCTCCAAGCCCTGTTCAACCTGGCCTTGAACACTGCCAGGGATGGGGCAGCCACAGCTTCTCTGGACAACTGCTGTTAATGTGTTGATACTTCATTTGCCATATAATTCTTTTCCCAAAGAATGCAGATCAAGCTGACAAGATAATAGGCTTTTTGAGTACTTGCTAGTTAAGAATTGAAATCTCCTGTTCATTTTCTAGTATACTTTAGAAACACCTTGTTCAATAATGCAGTAATGTAATGGCGTTTGTCTGCAATTCTGACACCTGATGCTTTTAAGTGCCCTAGTGAAGGGTCATTAACTTAATCACTTAATCTTGGTGCCAAATGAGTCCTTTGCTTGAAAATGGAAAACTGCTCTCAAAGATGACCAGAGATGTTTTCAACTGTTAACAGATGAATGCATCAGTGAGACTTCCGTCAGGTGAAGACTACAACTTAAAGCTTGTTCTTCTTCATTCTATAGTGCCAGAGCAAAGTACATTTAAAGTGCTTTCAACAAAGGTAAGCTGCTTAAAGTGTAAATTGTTTCTTTGACTGTTTCTGATGTTGAAATGTTTCTGCTCTATTGTCTTGTCTCTCTGCAACAGTCATAACATCTTGCTTTTCATATAGAAATGCTTTTTTTTCTCCAAGGTGCCTTTCAGCCAGTGCGAGTCTTTCCAAGCTTGTGCAAATATCAGAAATAGTAGTATGATGGTGCTTATTGAAGTGCAAATGACAGTTATGTTGAGGATGCTCTTACTTATTGCTGTAGTAAGAAGATTGTTGTCTTCACTCTTAAAATTTAGGTATTAGGAAAGTATGAACACCTTTCTACTATACTTTTAGGAGCAGATATTGCCTTGTGAAGCACAGTTATCTTTGTGTGCCTAAGAAATAAAAGTCAGACTTTGGACATTTCACTGTTGAAATAAATCTTTACCCTTTCTTGCTGGTAAAGGTTATAGCCATACCATTAACTGTTCTTGGCTTTTCTAGAGAGTGTGTTCCATACTGTTCCTGGATATAGCATTTGCTTGGAGACACTTGAAAATTACTTGGTGTAAGAGAGATGCTTCTGTCTCAGCATTTTATTTCTTGTGTATTACAGATGTAGAAGAAATGTGGTCTGGCATAGCATATATTGTTGGTATAATGCATAGACAGACATGTTTTGTCCATAGAGCTAAGCCTGAATCTCTGCAGTAGGAACGTGTTGTTGATTCTTTCCTTGTATTTCAGCAGTGGTTCTGCAGAGCTTTTGGAAATTCTGTTTTACCTATTCCCATCTTACAAAGGTACCTATAATAACAGTTCTTGCACCATTTCAGGGAAGAGGGACTTGAAGGTGACCTGAGAGGATTGCTGCAGAAAGTTGGTCTTGTTTTTCCACTCTTCAAACTAGGGAAGCTGTGCTGGTTAAGTGATTGAGTCATGTGTGCTCTTATGCTATGGGAGATAAAGCAGAGCACTTGGAGCATGGAGAACATCTGCTAGTCCATTTGCATTTATATAAGTTTGAGTGGAATGGGCATGGACCTTGTCAAGAGGAGTAACTGTGAGGTCCTGTTTGCTCTATGTTCCTATCTAGATTGTGTTATGCTTTTCTTTTGTCTTGAAGTTTACCATTGTTGCTTATGAAGCATCTGCATGCTACTGAGCACTGTTAAAATGAACTTGCTTTGGGCTTTCTATGCTACCATCTTTAGCCTGGGTTTATCTCTGTAATAATATCTAGTAGTCCAGAGCCTGGTGTAGATTGAGTTTCCTAAAGTGCTGTCAAAGCTTTAGTTATGTTCAGGTCTGAATTATAAATATTTTGCATTTATTTTCAAATGCTGCTATTCCTATATAATTGTGAGACAATATTTTTAAGACGAAGTGGGATAAGAGAGAGTGCAGGAAGTGTTGGAAGAGCAGAACTCAGTGCTTCGACATGTTCTTCCTTCTGCAGTAAAGGTTAGTGTAAGGGCATCTGTGAAGGCATAGGGAAGGAATACAATTTAAATGATGCTCCAACTGATTCCGGCTCTGACCAGCAGATGGAGTCTGGCTGAAGAAAAAAACCTGAAAAGCAGGTTTATGTTAACCATGCAAAGGCTTCTTCAGAGGCTTAGAATATTTCATTTTGAAAAACATTAGGCATTTTAAGGGGATGGTGCAACTTTAGTGTTTGAATACTAGAAATTCAGATATCTTTTCCTAGGTTTCGTATATGTACTTTGCTCTTATGAGCGATATGGAAAATACACAGTACTTGGAATAAACTTCTTATTATGTTATTACTTAGAGTTTCCCAAACCCTTTACAAATTATGTTATACCATTTACATGAAGTCCCTTTGTAAGGACTTGCAAAGAAAGACATAATCTAATTGTCTTCTGAATTGTATAAACTTTTTACTACACAGTCCTAAAGAAATTCTGTTTTTATGGGATAGGAACAAATCTGCTCCTGTGGATTAATAATTTCAGATCAGAATAATTGCGTGTGTTCACACTGCTTTATTTTGTATTGCTGCTTTGAATGTGTGAGCCCTGTTGCCATTTAGCATCGTGTAGTCTTCACTGGGCAACAAGGAATCTGGTCTTTCTTTTCCTGTTCTATGAGGAAACAGTGGAATGTATGGGCAGGTTATGTGGTGGATAGTTCAAGTTTTCCATGAACTTCATAAAGCTAACAAATGGATAGAGGATGAAACAGAAGAACTGGCAGATGGTAGAACAATCCCGCGTGTTTTGGTAACTAAGGGAAGCTGGAGAGGGATTTCTTGATACTGCTTGTAATTCAGCATCACATAACAAATGCGAAGACATAAGGTAAAGATGCAAATTCAGGAGGAGAAAACAGCCTTAATTGTATTTGCAGAATTACAGATTTTAAAATAACTGCAAAGAGCAGACAGAACTTGCAGACTCTGGGATTGTTTCTTGCAGGGAGTGTTAGCGGTGGTGAAAAACGCAGTTGAACCTTAAGAATTGTTTCTTTCCTAGCAGTGAAACAGAAATTAGACCTTTCAATAAACTCCTGCTGTGTGTAGCTTTGAGATACAAAGTCTCTGTTTTGAAAAGCACAGAACTAGCAAATGGTACAGAGGTAGCATGGATAGGTGTTTGAGTGGTTTCTGTATGAGGAATAAATTGATGTTCATAACCTGCGGACAGAATTCTGACTTCAAGCTGTGAGCTTAAAGAGGTAAAACACTTGACACTAGCTCGAGAGCAGTGCAGTATGTGGGCAAAGGCCAGTTTTGAGATAAAATCCTCATGTCTTCATGCGTCCTATTGTATATTCTCTAGTTGTCCATGGTTTTGTGGATGATACAGTCTGCCTTTAATAGTGGCTGTATGTATTGCTACCATGCTTGGAGCCACTTTAAAAGTTTTATTTTACTTAATTCAGACGCTATGTAATAGGTATCACTTCTTGCAAATTCGGCTTTGAGTTGATTTTGCAACTGCACATTGCATTCAGCATTTACGTGTAGGAAGGTACCTTTCAGTGGTGATAGTTGGTTTCTCACTCCTTTCCAGAAGGGGGAGCCAAAATGTAAAGGCTGGACCAAGTTTGCTCTTCGGAAGTTGTGTGGTTACCCTGTAGCTCAGCGTGCACAAAACCGTCGTGCTTCCTTCATAAAAGGAAAAAGGCATAAATACTTAAAATGAGCGACTAAATATGTTTAAGAAAAAACTAGCTGATCGCCCTCTGTCCAGAAAATATGGCAGGAAAGTAGAAATGCACAAAAACTGTAAGGATTTAGAATGTTCTGAAACAGTTCTTCGTGCACAGTCAGCTTTGCTTTCTTTTCCCTCCTCTGATCAGTCTGTTAGTGTATTTGGGATTCTAGGGGAATATGCTGCCATGTTCTGTTGGAAACTGGTGTAACGTGAACAGTTTCTCTCTCTAGGCCTTATCTTATGTTCTAGGTGATACTCAAGGTTGTCTTCTTGTTAGGCCTGAAGAGGAGAGCGAGGATGAGTATGTGCTTTTAGTGCTTGTGCTTAGGAACCAGAAGGAAACCTGAGCTGGTGATTTCTCTTTTCCTTCCCCTTTGCGCTTGCACCTGCTAATAGACTGGGGACAATTACTACGAGTTTTCAGGTTTTAGTGGTTTGGGCTTTTTGCAAGCAATGACTTGCAGCAATTTAGAGCCATTTGAAAGAGTGGTAAAAAGTGCTTTCTTTACCCAGATCTGCCCTTTAATTAGAGATCAAAGTCGTGCTGCAAACGGGGGAGGTGTTAGAAATCCTCAGTCTCCTTTACAGTTGACATTTGTTACTTAATAGAAATGTCTGAGAAGCACACAGAGCAGCTTCATGCCAAGAATATGGTAGTGTGCATCAGTGGAATGTTTCTTTTCCTCAAACCAACATTTTGCCTTGCAAATTCTGAAATACTCTGTGCAGCTTACTGGAAGAGCACACCAATCCGTGTTGCAAAATGTAAAGGAAAAGGCAGAGAGTGGAACTGTTTCACACACTCTTGGACTGTCATCAGTGTCTCTATTCAGAGGCAAATGTACACAAATAGATAACAGAGGAACAGATTTATTTTAACTGAAGTTGGTTCTTACCGTTGCAGTCTGAACCTTGAAAGATACTTTCTCAGTTTGGGTGTTTTCATTAAATTGCTTGCAGGCGCTTGAATGCAGACTTCCCTGCTGTCACGTACTTGTTTTCTCTGTGAGTCTTTCATGCAAATTAACAACTCCCATATATATTCTCGAGCTTTATCTGTAAATTGTAAACTGATATTTAAGCTATGAGTTGAGTACTTCTCTGAAATTTCTTGCATCTCTTAGGCAGGGCTGTTGAAGCAATTTCCTGGCTAGACCATAAAGAAACCCTCCCAGTGACTCGTATGATACTTACTTGGCTCAAAATAAGTTTGATTTTTTTTTTTCTTTATGAATACAGATGGATGTGGGGCAGATATAAACTTGTTAATATTCTGAGAACTATATTTTAAACAAGCGTATAAGTCACTGCATAAAGGACAACCATGCGTAAGGGGTTTTCTCTGTCTTGAGAGAAGATGATTTAAGAACTATTGGAATAGCAATGGTTTACATTGAGGATGCAGTGACAAAGAATTTTAGGATGCCTAAATAATCCGTGTTGCTAGCTCTTACTAAAATTCACAATTGTCTAAAATTCACAGTTTTAACAAATAGTTGCTATGTAATACCAGTGAGGTGGAAATTTTAACCTTTTTGTACTCTGTTCTCCATTGCTGACAAGGAAACTGCAAGTGCATGCTAAATCCCTTCAGTTGCAATATATCCACTACCGAATACATTTTTAATTATCACTTATCTATGATAACACTGTAGAGTTAATTTTCATCTCTGTGCATTTTGTTTAAAGTTATGGACTAAAGATCTTAGCATTCAGAATATAAGCAATGTATAAAAGGTCTTCAAGTAACTGGGATATCAGAGCTGTATGTACATATGATCTTTGAGGTAAGTTTGAATAGGTCATACATTTTTGAAGATAGTGCTGTTTTGTCCTACCCTTAAATTTAGGTAACAAAATACATGATTGCAAAATAACAATTCAAAACACTTAAAATTTGCAACTAAGACAAGGCATTACAAGTACAGCAAAAAAACTAAGTAGTTGATTGGAAACCCTGAATTTTGATTTTTGTGTGTTTGATATAGCAAAACATCAGAATTTAAAAGGGTGGGTTTGATGCATCTTAAAATAATGGCTGAACTACTGCTTAAGCTTTGCCAGTTCCAATTTTCTTCATCTGTCTGATCAGAGCTTGACACAAATTTGCCAGTGGTAAGTGAACTCCCTCTTAGCATGGACTGTAAAATATAAACCACAGAAATTAGGAAAAAAAAAATCTTGTAACTTGTCAGTGTACATCAGAATCTTCTTCTAGGGAAGAAGATAGAAATTCTTTCTCTTTTAATGTTTCTCAGCTAAACTGCCAGTATCTGTCCCAGAATGTAACTTCAAGTGAAATCTAGTTCATCAGGGGTTTGGGCTTTTTAACAGTAAGCTTCTACCTAGAAAATGAATGTTGGCTAATAGCATTGTGTTTATCTGTAGCTAAGGGGAGGAAAATCTTAAAACTAGATTAAATGCTTTTTTTATGCCAGTCATCTTAGGGGGTTTTGTGTTCTTACACTACCAATGAAGTGGTTTAGAATAGCTTGAGAGTAACTCTGGCATCTTTTCTGATAGCCAGTGCTTGGATTAAGCTGCAAACAAACTTGTCTAAATCTCTGATAGATTTTTAAAAAATTGTTCAGTTTTATGGTTGGACGGGGCTTGGAGCAACCTGGTCTAGTGGAAGGTTTCCCTGCCCATGGCAGGGGGCTGGAACTAGATGAGCTTTAAGGTCCCTTCCAACCTAAACCATTCTGTGATTCTGTGAACATTCTGTCAGTAGAAACTTCTCTATATCCTTTCACTGTGGATGGGGTTTCTGTTACATGATGAACCCCCATTTGACTCTCTTCTCAGAGGGGCACAGGTTTCTGTCAAGACATTATTTTAAACGAACAGTGCATTAATTACTCCATCAAAATGCCATGTTTCTTTTCCCTTTTGCTTTGCTCACTTTAAACCCAAAATACCAGGAACTTAAAAATTATAACAGAAAGTGGATTATTTCTGCATTGGAACTTTTCATACATCTGGAGTACTATGTCCATTTTTGGGCTTCCCAGTGCAAGAAAGGCACTAATGTAGTGGAGGAAATACTAATGGAGGGCTACCAAGGTGGTCAGGTGCCTACGCAGCATGAGCTACAAGGAGAGGCTGAGACATCAGGCTTGTCCTTAAGTGGCATGCAAACCGCTTAATTTGTAATGAAATTTTCCTGTCTTTTATTCTAAAGTTGGCACGAGGCACACAGGCATACGTTTTATAAAATATAAATGTTAAATCAAAGTAGTTGGCAAAGTGTTGATGTATTTCTCTTGCCTGAGTACTGAATTTTTTTTCAAAGGACAGGAAAAAGCTGACAGTACTTGGTGTGTTAGATAGAACACAAATGTCCGTACTGAGATGGAACTTTTCTGTGTGCTAGCTATCAGTGTCTGCTTTGAAATGTTCATTAAAATGCATTTATTGTCGTTTGTGCATGTAATTGGTACTGGCAAAGTTGTTTCTCCTTAGATCAGATAAAGCTCTCAAGTTGAAGAAATTTACGCCTTCACAAGCAGAATTTGAGAGCTTTATATTTTTGGGACGTGTGGTTGTATGATGGTATGAAGCTAAAGATTTCCTTAGTTTTGCTCCTGCCTGCCACTTTGCCTAATGAGTAACTTCAGTTGAAGTGGATGGAGTATATGGAGTAGAGGTTGAATTGTATCTTGAATACATTCTGTCTCAGTTCTTCAACCTCTATGCTTCTAGCTTGGCAGGATTGGAATGGTTTAGATTTAAGAAAGCTGCATCTTACACTGGGAATTAGTTTGCAGCATTTCCTTTTCCTTGGGGATGTTTGTCACATAGTACTGGCTTAGGGACAGTTTCAGAGAGGAAGGTGTAAGAATTAGCAGATTAAAAAAGGAGAGAGGGATTACTGGAACACCAAAAGTAAAGATCTTCCTTTTTTTCTTCTTTTTATGTGTGCGCAGAGTGCTCTGATGAATACCCAAAGGTCTTTATAAGGGTTCTTTGAGGGAGGGTTTTATTCTGAGAAGAAAAACGTCTCTGTTCAGTAGTACCTACATCAGGTATTATATTACGTTAGAGGTCATTCTTGATGTGGATGAAACAGTCTGTATTTAAGATACTGAAAGATATTGGTTAAAAGCCCAAAGTGTAAGGGTAAGAGGAGATACCAAAGGAAGAAACAAACAGAAGAGAAATGGAAGAGGTATAGTGTTGAGCAGTCTCAGTATCAACTAGTTACTCTCTTCCTATTTTTAAATAGGACATATTTGGGGATAATAAGCAGAGTATAAAATCTTAATTTTAAGGCCTCCTCAACTTAAATATGCAACTGAATTGATAATAGTTACCTCGGGTTGAGAAGAGTTACGTAAGAAGCAGAGGAGGGACAGGTTGTTTTAAATGAATACTCACTTGCAACTAATTAGTGCCTTTGTAAGTGGCTAATTAACTGAAATGTTTGGCTCATGAGACCCAAATCCATTGGAAGAAAAGAACCTACTAGTTCTGGCACAAATGGAATGATTTGTTTGTCTTGTAGGTAGATACACAAATAATTTTTGCTTCCTTAAGCTAATCACAGAGCATTAGATCTGTGAGTGTAGGTATTCAGAAATGTACTTCAGGGTTGTACTTTCCACAGTGTTTTTAGAGAAGTCCAGTGGAAGCTTTGCTGACTTCTTCAGTTTTACTGGAGGCCAATTACTGGCACAGTTTGAATGCTGCTTCTGCAGAGTTCCAACAGAAACCTCTATGTGCGTCCTTACAGATCGCAGTATTGAACTCAATACTGGCCTTCCTTAGGGAGAAGAGGTTGAGCAACTAGATTAATCTAATATTTTAGTTTTATTTGATTATTTTTGGTCCTGTGA
This sequence comes from Nestor notabilis, assembly GCF_000696875.1. NCBI lineage: Eukaryota > Metazoa > Chordata > Aves > Psittaciformes > Psittacidae > Nestor > Nestor notabilis. The sequence goes on along the minus strand of NW_009943078.1, from coordinate 13,999 downwards.
CTTTCACTGTTTTAAAAGCTGATACTCTGATGCTTAATTTGTGACTTGAAAAGTTGCTAAAAACCTTGGAAATCCAGCAGGGAGAGGGAATCAAATACATGGGGGTGTTGGATTTACAAACTTACTGAAACTCTCCCCACCTTGAAGGGCATTTTGTGCCTCAAGTCTTAAACTCTCTGTTGTTCTTAGTAGAAGTTAGTGGTGGAAAAATAAGTATTTAAATTTGTCTGGGGAAGTGGTAGCTTCCTCAGGGGAAACTAAAAAAAAGAGGAACCATAATTGAATATTCTGATTCTTAAAATGCAGCATGACTGCAAACATGGAAGCTTTGAAACTTAAATGAGCTCATGTGCTTTATTTTATGAGGTATCTCAGTCTGCTTAGCAGTGACCGATCTGAAGAACGGATTAAATGAAGTTCAGATTTCAGATCAACATGATGCTGTGTGAGGAGTTTGCTTTTGGGTTCTCTAGGGTTAGCTTGTACAGTGGTGCCTTTGTTCTTGGGTCTGCAGGGATCCCCAGGTTGTAGTGGCTTTAGGAAGAACTAAGAACTCGCTTCTGCTGAGCTGTTCACAAGTAAGGAATTGCTGAAGTTCAGCAAGCACTGGTTTCAGTTAATTAATAGCATTATATGAACTTTGTGACACTTTCTTAAGTGAATATGTCAGTTGTAGTGACATTAGACAGCCCTTTTTTTCACAGACATTGTTTTGCAATTTTGTAACCCTGTAACCAAAAAGATAAGGTTAATGATGAAAAAACCATTTCAGTATGGTTGTCTAAAGGGATTGTGTGTAGTTGTGAATAGGGCATGACATACTTGATTTTGTTTCTCCTATGATAATTGCAACCATAGCCATTTTTAATTACCAGTTTTGTCAATGAATACTAGACAGTTTTCTCCATGGCAGTGTTTGTTCATCGAGCCAAATGAATACAGCTTGTGAATTTCTCAAGTGAGAAGATCTGGAGAGTCCCAAGGTGTTCCTCTGGTTTGTGTAACACACATCAAAATACAAAATGTTTTTGGTGGATGAAATGTAAATATTATACCTAGATAAAGCTGGATTTTGTAGTCCTTTAAGTACTATTTAATTATTAGAGCTGACTGGCAAGAAAGGGGTGCTTTAAAGATCACACCTTGGTGTTTGGCAGTGTAGAGACATTGGGACTGATCATTACTTTTGGGATGCCATAATTTACAAAAAGAATCAAGTGAACAGTAAGCAGAAGAAAAAAGTGGAACTAAACAAAAGGGTAAAAGTCTGATACAGGAGCTGCGCAGCCATGTTAAAGCTTAGCTGACATGTGACTTGAAGTCACATAACTTCGTCTTGTAAGGTGCGTAAATTGGGCTAAAATATAGGCTTCATGTTGGAGACTGTTTCTGAAAACAAATGCATTCATTTTCTTGCTGCTACAGGATCCAGTTACTCTGAAACTGTTTGGCAGAACTGTTTGCCATCTGGATTAATCTGTTCTTTGTCTTGGGTTTTTTTGTAGGTTGAGATAAAAATGAAGAAGCCAGAGGCTGTAAGATGGGAGAAGCTGGAAGGCCAAGGAGATTCTTCTAAGTTAAAGCAATTTACACCTGGTTTGTTCTCTGACAGTTTAAGTATTAAATGGTTTATCTGTATTCTATGATTAAATTACTTGCAGTTATTAATAATATTTTTTATGTTAAATATTATTAACAAAACTACAACTTCCTATTTACAATGAAAGGCCTAATAGTCTTGTTTTTACTGCCAAAAACTGACAGAAAAAATCTGCAGGGCATTACTAAAACTTTGGTACTAAATTTAGTCAAAACTTCCATTAATCTGATGGGTTGTTAAGGATATATGCTTATCATTAATTCCTATGGTCTTATCTGTTTGTCTGTCTGGTTTGGTCACTGTTCTGCAGTTCTGTGTGTTATTATGGCTCTACTGTTGCTGAAATTGTAGAATCATAGAATAGCTTGGGTTGGAAGGGACCTTTAAAAATCATCGAGTTCCAGCCATGGCAGGGACACCTTCCACTAGACCAGGTTGCTCAAAGTCTCATCCAACCTGGCCTTGAACACTGCCAGGGATGGAGGATTCACCACTTCTTTGGGCAACCTTTTCCAGTGTCTCACCACTCTCACAATGAAGAACTTCTTCCTAATGTCTAATCTCAATCTCCCCTCTTTCAGTTTAAAGCCATTCCCCCTTGTCCTGTCCCCCTTCTAAAAAGTCCTTCTTCAGCTTTCTTGTAGGCCCCCTTCAGTACTGGAAAGCTGATTCAAGGTCTCCCTGGAGCCTTTGAGCCTTTTCCTCTCCAGGCTGAACAAGCCCAGCTCTCTCAGCCTGTCTTCACAGGAGAGGTGCTCCAGCCCTCTGAGCATCTTTGTGGCCTGCTCTGGACTTGCTTCCATAGGTCCATGTCCAATTAAGTACTACTTGCTTAAGTATTCCATCTCTCTTGGAGTTTTTCAGGGCAGATTAACAGTCTGTCTTTGAGAGAGTTTCAGTTTCCTGATTTGGTGATTTCAGATATTTTTTTTGAATTTTAGATCAAATTTTCCTATGGCTCTAGGCTGCTGGTTGGGTTTTTTTGGGGTTTCTTTTTCTTGGTGCCCACCAATGTCTCCTGCCTTGTTTTGACTTTAATTATCTGTGTTGCTGTTGTCCAGCACTTTTTTTTTTTTTTTTTGTTGGATAGCTAGATTATGTAAGTCTGTTTACTTGAAAGGAAACTTTTGCTGAATATAGTCTCTAGCCTTAGTTTTCTTTATTTTTTGCTACCACAATGCTTATATCAGTGAGGAGGAATCAATTTGCATTTTCAGATTCATAGTCCATTATCCTCTCTGATTCATCAGACACATATGTGTCTGTGTGTTCTCTGCTGCTCTAAAAGTCGTGAGAAAATCCTTAGTTAAATAACACTTCTGTTTTCAGATTCCCAGCACTTATATCCATCATCCTCTCACTATACAAGGAACTGGGACAAACTGGTAGTTGAAATCAAAGAAGAGGAGAAGAATGAGAAGTTAGAAGGAGATGCTGCTTTAAATAAACTCTTCCAGCAGATTTATTCAGATGGTACAGATGAAGTGAAACGTGCCATGAACAAATCGTTTGTAAGTCTTCATTCTTTTTCTCTGAAGAAACATGTTACCTTTTGTACACTGACACAATTTACTAAAGTTTGCATGAATCAGGAAGCCTGCAGCTACCAAAACCTTGGGCCTATCATGGATGGCAATGGTTCTGTTGGAGATACTGGTATAACAAGTATTGCTGAAAGTCACAAAGTTGTACACTAATGAACGTGACTCTGAAGTCCAAGGTTGGGCTTTGTCTTTGGTCTCTTTGTTTCAGTCAGTGTTGTCAGAGAAAGTACTGGTTTTGGCTCAGAGAGAGCTTGAAGACTTGCCATGGGTGAAAGGATCAAATTCCTCTTAATTGTTTGCATCTAGTTCCTTTTGTTTGTTGTCCTCATAGGCAAGAGCATGGCTCCTCTAAAGTTTATTGTTAACAAAGTAACATCTCATTGTGTCCAGTACTGTAAAAATACTGTTGGGCTGAAGATTATGGACTGATGACTTTGTCAGATTTTAATCTATCTTTACACAGAATTATCTGTGTAATTGCAGCTACACAAAGTGTAGATTTTTCATGCTTTTTCAGTATTTTTTCATCTGGTGTAAGACATGTGGCTTTTATACTGCTAGAATTCCTCTAGCAAACTAAACAAGCTTTCTCTCATATTGCAGATGGAGTCTGGAGGCACAGTTCTGAGCACCAACTGGTCTGATGTTGGTAAAAGGAAGGTAGAAGTAAATCCTCCGGATGACATGGAATGGAAAAAGTTCTAATCCGGTTTTTAAACTTTACCATCGATGTGTTGCCATAGTCATGTACTGACCACTATGTATGGACATAACATTCTTGGATTCAAAGCACTGAATGTTCCCTTGGAAGTAGGAATTGTCTTTACATTTTGCGTGCTTTAGAAACTCCTTCATCCGCAGATGTTAAAGACATACTCAGGAGTGGAACCCTATTTTCATCATCTCTCTCTGATTTTTGGAAGTCAAGTCTATCAGTCTAAATTTTCTACCACCTTTATCAGCTCTGCTCTTCGGGGATAGGGTGATCTCTAATGACTGGTCAGGATTATTGCCTTACACCTGGTGTTTCTGTTCAATAACTTATTAGATCTTGGCAACTTTGGGTGAAAACACTTTTCAACAACAGTGTTAAAATTGTTTGCTCTTTAACTCTGCTAAATAAAACTGTAAATATAACTTTTCCTATACGGAAGCTGCTTCATTTCATTTTTAGTAATCTTGGCTTTTGATGGGGAAATCACTTAAAGCATATAGGTAAGGGTGTGAAAACACAGCTTAAAAAACAAAAAGAAGCTGGCATGTATAGAAGCAGAATGCATTCACTGAGGAGGATGAGATTGCTATTCTTGATGCAGACACAAAATTTCTACGTTTGGAGTCTTTCCACCTGAGTGATACAGGTTGAACTGCAGTTGTATGTGACGGGAGGAAGTCACTTGTGGCTGGAAGTCTCTGCATACAGAAAAGTGGGTCCTTTGCCGCCTTGTTCAGAAGGAGGATCTATCACAATTGCCTGAAATCAAAGATAGCAAGAAGTTGCTTTAAGTTCTGTTATTTCATTGGAAACTGTTTATATTTTAAAGAAGAGCCCATGAGTCGTTAATTGTTTCCATCAGTGCAGCTTTTCCATCATGACCAAATTGTAAATAAAATTATTTACAGAAAAAGAACTCAGAAATATAAGAAATACTGTCTATGCTTGTACCGCTTGGATACAAGTCTGCCAGGGCCTACAGATGCTCAAAAGTTATCTGGTCATGGGCCTGGGCACCCGGCTCTAGGTGTCCTGCTTGAGCAGGGGGATTGGACAGGGTGACCTCCAGAGGTCCCTTCCAACCTCAATCATTCCGTGATTCTGTGACATACAAACCCACAAGGTTGTGGTAAACATTCTTAGTCCACGTGCTGCTGTCTCTTGGGAATTCAGAGATACCTAAATCTTCTAAGATTCTAGAAAATACCATGAATTTCAGATACTGGCAGCAGACAGTAATAAATGTATGTAAAAGATGATTGAGATATAATAAGGAGGAGGAAGAAAGGATGTATTCTGTGCTTTCTGAGGAGTAGCAATCTAGGTTTTGCAGCAGTGGGTTTTTTTCCTACTGTTGTTGCTATGCCTGTGCAGTAGACAGATACCAAGATTTTGAAATCTCACAAATGCCTTTAAATAGAGAGCTTGGTTTTGGGTATATGCCATAGCTATGAACTTCATCATACTGGATAGCTGTAGACTATGACTACAGTCTTGACATAACTGCTGTTTCTTGATGTGCTCAGATCATGATTATCCTATAGGGCAAGCTGGGCATTGATTTCTTCTTGAATTGCTTTTAGCTTCAGAATTGATTCATGTTTCCCAAACCTCAAATTTGATGACCTTCAGAACTGAATGTTATCCTGGTCTTTGAAGACAGTGAAAGGAGACTGAATTTAGGAAGGGTTTTTGTGTGCCTTACGTCTTGACTCTTACTGAGCAATGTCTGCTTCTTGGAAGAGTTTCTCAAAGGATATGCTTGGGGCATGTGTCAGTGAAGATTTGTTAGCTTCAGTGGGGAATTTCTTGCCTTTCAGAGAATTCAGAGTAGCTAGTTGCTTAATACGTACAGCATTTGCCATCCATATGGGATGCTAACATTGAAGTTAACTTTATTTGGAACAGGGACTTGAACTCGATTCTCCTGGATAAGTGCTTTGCTGCTTTTTATTTATGCTCTGAAAGGCATTTCTTCCTGTCTAATGTAGAAGGAAGACAAATGTCTGAGCACTTTGCTCTGTCGTAAAATTAGGTTCTTGTCTTCTGGCCAGCCTTGCTTTATAAATATCATTCAGAGCACTTAGCAGTGCTTAGCAAAGACTTACTATGGGAAAAGCTTAGATAAAAATCTCTTAAATAGAAATGAAAAAGTAATTTGAGAATGTTTTCTGCCAATCAAGTTGTTCATACTTACTAAAGAGAACACAGTAGGGGTTCCTCTGTCTACTTTCACTTACAGAAAGACCATGGGAATATTTGGTCAGATAGGCACAACATATTCCTGTATTCAGTGGGTACTGTGTCGCTGCTTGGGAGTTCAATGCACTTAGCTTAAGGAAGAAAGTAAAATCAAATGCATTGCTACTTATGTACTCTTGAGGCATGTGTAATGCAAATACAATGGTTTAGCTTCGGGCTAAAACTTGTAGCAGTCAAGTGGTAGACCTCCCTGTCCATCTCAATTCTGTAAGCCAGGTTTGCCAGTTTAAACATAATTCCAGCATGTTTGTGAGCATGGACAGATAACCTGTGTGTGTCCCACTTTGGATGAACCAATAATGGTGGCTCTTGCTGCCTTATTGGGGGTGGTGTTTTCTGGAAGAGGATTGGATTAAAGCAGTAGGCAAAATTTCCTTATAAAGTTGGGGGGAAGGTACTTCATGAACTTTGTGAACAGTATATGCTTTGCTCTTGACAAAACACATGCACAGAATGGTTCCAGAAGCCCTAAGACAAGAGAAGGATATCAGGGAGGTTGAAGGCTGAATAGAGGATGTGAAGGGTAACAGTGACAACTGGAATTTCCTTCAGGACTAGAGAGGGTGAGTGGAATTTATTGCAGTACTGGCAGTGAGTTGGCTGAAGGCAGAGAACTGCCCGCAAGGACAGAGTGGATGATGTTTTAATTGTGTTAAAACTTACCTTGAGGCCTTTTTTTTCCTCAAGCCTTTTGGTCATCTCTAGATAGTCCAGAAGATAAAGGCAGTTTCACCTCACTGCTCTGATTTGTAGTCCTGTTGCAAATACAGGAACAGGAAGGAAAGAGGTAACAGTAGCTTTCCCATTTAATATCACAGAAGGGATTACTCTGCTACTGTTCTGGGGGTCATAGAAAATGCTTGTCTGTTCTGGCTTAAGACTGCCTCTCCCACCTTTGGTACATGCACAGTGTTGGTAAAAGATCAGTTGAGCATCTCGGAAACAGATGATGGTGCTGCTACTTCAGTCTTAACTCTGAGCAGAGATTCTGTCCATCCCAATGTGTCAATCAGCAAAATCAACAATCTGTTCTTTGCCAGCTGTAGTTGTATGCTTCTCTATGTCTTTTTGGTTGGTTGGGTTGGGTTTTTGCACAGCATGGAGCAAGTGGTTGGTCCTCACTGAAACTTCCTTAATTTAGTAGTGCTGCAGTGAGGGTAAAGTATCACCTCCCCAAATGCAGACATGTTGTAACCTCCTTAGTCTGCTAGGTATTATGTGGTGGTGGTGGAAAATGTGTCTTCAGCACTCGTAGTAAATGCTGTGTGCAGAAGTGAATTGGATCACTGCAGATAGTTAGAACTGCAGCCTGAGCCACCACTGCAGGGAATATTGCTATGTCTTTTCATGCTGTTGGATCATTGGTTTTATTGTCATTCCTACGTTCCCTCAGAACATTGCCTTCAAAATTAGAAATTGGGCTTAAATAAGGTTTGTCAACCTTGCTGTAGCAAGAGATCTTTAATTTTTTCTTTTGAATCCGATGTAGGCAAATACAAATTTTGCTTACTTGAAGCAGTAGTTGGGAAGGCATTTTATTGAATATCTTTTGGAAATGGATAAATTGTGTCCTCTGCGTTGTACTTGGGCAATACTGCAATTGCTTCATCAATTTCACTAGTCACAGAGCGTGTAAGTAGTGTATCTGCTGCTCTTATGATCACTGGGGCTTTCTTGGCATGGTGTGTGCAGAAGAGTCCTCAAGACATACATGCTGTATGTAACAGCTCAACACATCCCTGAGTAGGTGCTTTTTACTACTTACATACTTTGTGACTGCCTATAGAAAACACCTGTTTCAAGCTTCTGTTTAGGAAGAGTTAATTTTGTTAAGAACCTGTAGGCATGGAAATCACCTACAAAGATCCTTCCATGTTCAGAAGGAGACTTTGGTTTTTTACTTCGGGAGGGGTACAGGGAGAATCAGGTTGTGGGTTGCTGCAAGATGGCCTTAGATACAAAAGGCAGCAGCAGTCTAGTTCGTACAGGCAGTCACATTTCCTTCTCTGCCTGCAGTGTTTCACTTGTCAATCCCCTTGTTTTCCTCTCCAGATAGTTCTTGAACATAGAATCAATCAACTAGGTTGGAAAAGACCTTTAAGATCATCAAATCCAACCGTTAACACTTTCTACATTGAAAAAAGCACAAAGCAGTTGCTGTTTTTTAATGTATTTGTTTAATCTGCAGTAAAAAAGAAAGGAAAACTTTTTCTAAGCATGTGAATGACGTACTTCTAAAACAACATAATGATCAAGGTCATTTTCATTTTAAAAAGCAGAAACTCAAATCTAACAGGCTCTGAAATCCCACTTTAAGAAGTTTTTAATTTAAATATTTCAAAGCAAGTCTGTTCTTCAGATTAAGGGAGGGTGAAGCTTCTATTAAAAAAAAAGAAAAAAGGCTACAATAGAACAAAATACTGAATTCTATTCTCAGTCTCATTTAACACTTTGCTTTTAGATATGCAGTTTAGCATTCCACATGAGGTTGCCTTTATTTTCTTTAAGCCGTGATTATGTCAAGCTAATTCCTCTTTTCTGCATGTCACGCAGTGTTAATAACATTACTGGGCTTGCAACATCTCAAGAGCTGTTTAGTCACAAAAATGGAAGTGAACTCCAAGAAAAAAAATAGACAATTCTGTTTATAAAGCCCATGTAGATTGGCTCCACTAACTCAGTGGTAGCGTTCAAGACATATAGTATGCATGAGGGCAGTGTAATGCCTCTTACCATTGTTTTTCAAGGCTAGGTACCTTAAGTCATTCCATCTTTGGGAGTGTGTCAGCTTAGTACTTTTATTAGAGGTTTAATACGTAATAAGATCGATCATAATAATTGCAGTTTGTCTAAACAAAAGGTTGAGGTTGGAAATCCTCCCTTATTTTGTCTTTCTTTTTTCTTTCCTCCTTACTGGTAAGCAGTTTCTCATGTGGGGAATGGAGGTTAGCTTCAGCAAAGCTGAAGGAGCTAGCATGAATGGCTGCTATCCATGCGGAATAAAGAGGGGTTGAAATCTTGTGTCAGAAGTGTCTAGTTCAAGGATTTATAAATACAGTGGCCGTTGTAGATTCTGAGAGGCCTTGAGACTCTTTGGTCTGCAACTGCATGTAAATACTTCTGCTGTAGTAGCTGGATAGCAGATACTTGTTAGACACTATGGTGGTATCATGGATACAAGATTCTTGATGCTGGGGCTTCTTTGATGTTGGGATGTGCGAAGGGTTTTGATTCTGTGGCCACGCACATTCCCTTCCGCAGCCCCTTTTCCCGCTGTTTGTTTCCGATTCGCACAATGGGTGCTTTCCCGTGTCCCCCAGAGCAGCTTTGTGGGAAAGGTATGCTGTAATTGGTTTATAACCATTCATAATGACCTGGCAACTCGGTGTGAATAGCAACGGGGAGCAACTTAACTTGTGATTTATTTAAGTAAGCTACATGGATGAAAGGTTCTCCCAAGTGTACAAGTTGAGCTAGTTGCCTAATTGGACGTAAATTTTCACTTGCAGCGTGGAAAGAAGAGAGGGCTTTGTTATGAAAGGCTGAATTTGGATTTATGAGCAGGCTTATGGACTGCTAAACCAGTTTGTAAGCAAAGTTTAATGCTGTCTTTTTGGGGGATGTTTTCATTTCAAATTCAGTAAGAGTGAGTATACCCTTGTTGTTTGTAAAGCTAATAGAATATTAACTTAAGAATTTTATTTACAGTTCGAATATCTGACCTTGCTTTTGGTGCAGTAACACACACTTTAATTTTTAAAAGCCAGGATTGTCACTGCTGCTTTGGTTGTAGCCTTTTACCAGTTTGTCATGGCGTTCCTGCTTATTTTGTCAAGGCTCCGACTGCTTTTCCTCACACAACACCCATGATACGAGCAACCCACCAGCTGCAGGGCATGATGATACGGCAGGCAGTACGGCAGCCTTGGTAGTTGTAAGGCCACGGGTAGTAGCCCAGGAGAGGCTCACAGATTCTCTGGCACTGTGTGTAACTTCGTCTACATTCAATGCAGCACACGCCAAGGTGGTCCAGCATGGGGTCAAAAGCCATCCCTTCACCTTCCAGTTGCTGAAATGTAAAGTAGTAGATGTCATCCCAGTGCTCTCGTTCTCAGAGCATGTAGAATACACTGATGCTCCTGCAAACCCCACAAAGGGTAAAAACTGAAATCTCAGTCCTGTTGCAGTTAACAGCACTCGCACTAACTGACCACTGCATCTTGCCTTTTTTTTTTTCCTCCTCCTTTTTTTGTCTTGCTGTAGAAGTGTAGAATTGGTGCAATCACCTGTGTAAGATGGAAGGAACAACAGGGAGCTCTAACTACATTATATTTTCTTCTACAGTCCCTGCAAAAGATCCAACAGCAGTAAACTCCTCTAAGTTTTAAATAATACTGACAGAAGAGATTTCAAGACAGTTATCTGGTTCTTTTATGTAGATTACAACGTCTGAAGTTGTATGCTGTGGTTTTGATGTTTTGTTTTAATTTTTGTATTTTAATGCTTTTTACAGCAGTCCCAGGAAGCTGTTCGGTGTGCTACTACCCTGCAGTCTTCTGAGGATTTCTCCCTTCTCTTTCAGTCTGCCTTTTTTTCCCCACTGCCATAATTAAGCACATTGTGGACAGTGAGAATTCTGCCTGTTCTGTTTCTGACAGTAAGGAGCTACATAGAGCAAGGTATGCATAAAATATGTTGCTACTGCCTTGACCCTTCAAAATTCCTTTCCTTCTTTCTGGGAGATACTCTGGTTTTTGAAACTCCATTGTTCTTTCCCCGTTGGTGTTATTTCAAGAAAAGCAGCAGCAAAGAGCAAATGCTGGAGTAACACTGGCTTTTCACCTGGCCATTTTTCATTCAGAAAACTAGCAGCACACTGGAAGGGTGAGGCACAGAAAGGTGCCATCTCTTGTCTGGGCTTGTACAGAATGCTAGTGACAACTTGGTGTTGTTCAGGCCCCCAGTGTCCCATTCCCAGCCCTGAAAGCAGGGAAGGTGTCATTTCATTGGGCAGGATTCATCATCCTTGAACTCAGGTACCTGCAGTGTGAACTTCTACTCCTGAGCTCATCGTCCAGATTCTACTCACAGTGGATGAAGAGAAATAGCTTTAGGGAGAATTCATTTCGTCCTACAGGGATGACTTACAGTGTAATTAAAGATCTGTTTGAATCGGATGAATTGGTCTGTAGAGAAAGTTTGGATGTAGGCATCTGCGCAGCGACTGAAGGTGAATCTCACCCTGCGGCTGAGCGGAGCCTGGTGACCGTATCTGACTGGACATTCTCTGCTTGGTCCAGGGCCTCCTGCGGCAGTTGTCCTGCTGCTGCCCTCCATAGACAGGGCAGCTCAGACCCCATCAACTTGGTCACGTTAGCAGCTGTGAGGAGAAGTTAAATTCCAGTGCTGCTGCTGTTTCACTGACCTCATGAGAGAGTCAGTTTAGATCCACTTTATTTGGAGTGATTAATTTAAGTTTAATTAAGGGATGTCAACTCGGCAGAATGCTGTCACACTATAATGATCTCCTGCTGTTACATAAATGTCAAGTCAAAGCTGGGACTTATTTCCAAAGCAGGAGGCATTTATCTTGTGACAGTGTTGTATTAAAATGACTTACTCCTGCTGCACCAAATGGTGGGTGTAAATTGTCTGGCGCTGGTGCAGTAGACTGGAAGGTGCCTACTGTACAGCCAGCTCTCCTGCAGCGTGGAAAAGGTGTTGGGACACAGCGGGGAGGCTCCTGTGCTCCTTCTGTGGGCTGCTTTTTCTCAAAGAGCCAGGACGAGTTTTGCAGTAGTCGTCTTCCAGCTGCTCTTGCTGTCTATAAACATACCTCTGCAAATTGCTTGCTAGAACTGGAGTCATCTACCCTCATAGCGAAGAGGCTGAGAATACAGATTTACCTGGCCTAACCCTAATCTCTTTGCAAATAGATTATTACTGCTTTCCTCTGTAGTAGTCACTTCTGACACTAATCTCTATTTGAGGGCAAAGTATGTTAGATCTGCCATCCCTGGAGACATTCAAGGCCAGGCTGGATGTGGTTCTGGGCAACCTGATCTAGATGAAGATGTCCCTGCTCCTTGCCGGGGGATTGGACTAGGTGACTTTGAAGGTCCCTTCCAACCTAAACTATCCTGTGATTCTGTTTCTAGCTACTGGACTCTTTACATTGTCAGTAAATGATGAGGCTCAGCTATCTGATCAAGACCAGCTTTGGTTTGTTTTCAGAAGGTGTTATCCTTGTCAGGTCTCTCTAGTGCTGCTTCTGTATGGATCTGGCAACCCTGAAAAGCAGCTTGGCCTCAGCTTGCCTTAATCAAGCTTGGCAAGCTTGAGTGCTTGCCACTTCAAGCACTCGTGCTTGTTTGAGACTGAAATCTAATGAAAACTAGGATGGAGGAAGGAGAGGAGGACTGAGGGAAGGCTATTTTCAGCTTCTTAGGTGTATTACAAGTCTGTAACAGGCAAAGACTGTGCAGATAAAAAAGACAAACAAACCCCCCATCCATCAGTATTACAGAGTCTCAGTCTCTGAAAGAAGATTACAGTGCAAATACTTACACTGTAGGGGTTGTCTGGATTAAGTGTTTGGTCAGTTTCTTGTCCCATTGGCCTGGTTTCATTAGGCTGGTGATCAAGCTCTTGAGCCAGCTGTATAGTGGATGACCTGGTGTTTACTTCTTCACCAGCAGCTTCCAAATCTTCTGTATCAAGGTTTGATTCTGACTGGCGTTTGTTTCTCTTCATTTCTCTCCTTTGGTTATCTGCAGAAATAAAAACCATGAGATTATTATAATCATAAGATTAATCTTATCTTCAGTGTGTCCTTGTATTTATCTGCACATTATCTCAGGTTTCAGGGATTTCTTTAAATAATAAAAAAGGGGAGGGTAGGAGGCAGAGGCAAAGCCCAAACTGTGGTGGCAGGCTTACTGAGCATCCCCATGGGAGCTGCTTGCCTTTCTGTGTTGTATCTGCAGACGGTGTCAGTCCAAAGGGGGGTGAAATTGCCTTCCTTCCCCCTTCCCCTCCCTTTGAGGCAAAACAGACTGGAGGAGATCAGTTGCGGTTGGTTTTTTACCCACCCTGTGGTCACTGATGTTGACTCAGCAGCACTTGCCAGCACTCACAAGTCCAGTTGTAAGCATCTCATTTTAGTTTTTCTGAGGTGCTTTTGTGACACACTAGTGCCCTACTCCCAAGGGCAGCCAGTGAACCTGGTGGAAACAGCTTCTGGACAGCATAGATACTGCTCTTTTGTTGCCCAGTGAGATATGCAAGGTCATGTGGAAAGTGGAAAATATGGGCAGTCTAGATCCACAGGTGCTCTAAAATGTTGTGTTTCCCCCCACCCCAAGTGTTCTAATGCTAACTGGACCAAGGAAGAGTAGATCTTCTCAAGCCTTCTCCTCTCTTCCTAGGCCTGGAAGTCGCTTGGAGAAATTGCCTTCTCCCTGGTGACTCCTGAGCACTTTTGCTAAGCTTGGCTCTGGGTGATGGGAGCACTTCAGTCCTGGGACTGCCCCCGGGACCTCATAAACATCATCCACCAGTTGCCTAGCTAAAGCATCTCCGAATCCACTGAAGTCCTGAAGCAGACTTGGAAACAGGACAGCCTGTGATCCCAGATCAGGAGCTTGATATTCCCCAGCTCTTGGCCAGGTACAGTGTTCCTGCTACTTGGTGTCAGCTGCCTAAACATTTTGGGGGATAGTTTAAGCTGTTGTCTTGTCCTTCTTTGGGGGGTTGGACTGGATGATCTCCAGAGGTCCCTTCCAACTGTAACAATTCTGTGATTCTGTAGAAATACACTGAACTCTCTGATAATGTTTCATCTCCCAGCAAGTCATCCACGTGGGCTATATATATATA
>NW_009943077.1:15728-18565 GCF_000696875.1 Nestor notabilis | reverse complement strand
CGGGTGGACAGCGATCGCTATGAATGCCCCAGCCCTGCAAAACGCTTCGGTTGCTGCTTGCAGATATTTTACCAAGCAACCCTGTGAGACTCGAACCGCATCCTGCGGGAAACTGGGCTTCCTGAGCTCGCCCTGCGGCTCCGGGTGCTGCTTCCCAGGCACTTGGAGCACTAGGCGCTGGACTAAGGAAAAACCTGCAAATTAAATAAATATTTTGTTTTCTATGCCATATATTTCATATATATTTCTGGTTGTAAAACTACTTCTTACATGGTTGGAAATTCACTGTTCACTTTTACGGGTTGTTTCTTCGTAGACTGTTTCAACACGAAATGTTAAGGCAGGTTTAATTTTATAATGATTCTAAGTATGACCAAAACCAGTAGTTCGGTGCTGATGAATCACGTAAGCAAGGTAAGTAAGAGCCCCCTTTAAGTGTGTGCACTTATATAAGCATAGTTACACCTCCACGGTGTGTGTGTACACTCGTACATCTCTCTGTCACAACAGGTAATGAAGTCACAAAATTCATTCTCTTACGTTGGTTTAGATGAAGATTCAGTCTCCCTATGGTGATTTGTCAGTAAGTAAAATATACAATGTGTATTATATACATCTATTACTGAAGATACAAACACCACAATTTAAAGCAATGAAGCTGTGAAGCGTACATTTTGGAATACCTAAGTTAAGGGTGCCAGCTTAATCAAAAAGCATCCCCATCTTGGTGGAGGTCTTTTAATTAAATGTTAACATGCTCTTTCTATTACTGCACCTTCTTCCAATGCATAGGATATTTTTTGTTAATCTCTTCAATAGTTTTTCTTGCTAAGCCTGGGACTTCCTGTATGGATAACTACATACTATTAAAACCTCACACTGAATACAGAATATCTTCATGAGACTTTTGTGTCATTTTTTCATCAATAATATCATATTGTTGTGCGCATATGAATAAAACTATGCAACATCCTTATGGAATGAGATTTCTTATCAGTACTAAACCATCACAAGACCTGAAGAGCAACAACTTCACCTCAGCACCCAAAAATTGACATCCTTTGCTCTCAATGAGGGTCCTCATTCTCTCCAAAAGAAGATTCAGAATTTGCCCCCAGTGCCTCAGTGCTGCAGAGGCGTGAGGTGTACATCACTGTGGCTTGGGGACTGGTATTACATTAGCAGCTCAGGTGTTGCTAGTAGTGATATCTCAGCAGCACATTGCACAGCACAGATTAACTATCCAAGGCTGCACCTTAGCCAGCCTGAAGCAAGTTTTGCAGCTAATGCTGAGCTGCTTGCTGCTGTGTGCCTCCTGCCTGGAGAACTCACACTACCTCACTTAAGGTAGCTCAGACACCTACAAGATCTGTGCTTATGATGCAAACATATGTTTTTGCCTTCATTCTCAATTCCTTTCACATGATTCCTCTCCTTTGCAGCCAATGCAGCTGTTTCACTTGACCAACTTTCTTATTGCTTCCTCTTCACCTATTCTGCGGCTATTTTTGTCAAAATCACACACAGAGAAAAGATAACAATAACATACTTTCTAGTTTAACAGCAATGGGGTCATTTTAAATCTATAAAGAAAGCTTGGACCAAAAAATACAAACACACCTATTGCCCGTTTTGCATCATTAGATTGACATCACCAACCTCTGTCATTTGTTTCCACACACAGAGGTAAATATACACACGGTAATAAATATAGTAGCCAGGAAAAACAAAACTGATAAAGCCTACTTCTTAAAAAAGTTTTATTAAAGGCATTCAATGTACAGAACATTGCCATAAGTCTTGAACTTGCTGTCACCACAGCACCATTAGTCTACGTCCTTAATGTACGTCCCTTAACATACATCTGTACTCAATGTACCTTGTAATTACCTCATTATGGTTAACTACTGCTGACCCCTGTGTGGAACATGTTAACATACAGAGCAACTGTGAAATAGCTAGGGAAAAGCAAGGGGAGATTTTTCAGAACTAACTTACAACTCCATTGACATGGTCTGTGCCACAGAGTTACCATTATCATAGACTTTTCTTCCGTATTTAATTCCTTGCAAGTCGGTAAATATTTTTTTTAATCAGCAAAACATAGAAACAGCTATGAGAGATGAAGCAGCTCAGAAGAACTTACTGTAATACAGTGACTGGGTGGTGATCAGGCCTGGTAGCTACAACTCAAAGCAAGGTCCCTGGAATAATAACTCAGAACTATGTTTACTTGCTTAAGCAGAGTTCTTCATGGCACTGTTGTAAGAAATAATTTGCAAACTGTGCATACCATAAAGAGACCACTTGCTGCTTGTCTCCTAACCCCACTCACCCCAAATCCCAGGGCAGTGCTGCTGTGCACAGTTCCACAACCTTGAAGATGGAAATTTCTACTTCAGTTTCTGTGTCCTACAGCCACAGTTCCAACTCTTGACTTTACCCATAGAACTGAGCGAGAGAACTGGAATCTCAGGCAGTGTTATGATGGACTACAGTTACTCACACTACATCCCCAGGAACTCCTCCAGCCCCTACACAAAACCATAATTATGCACTCCTCTCTTGTATAAATATGGGTTAGTTTTCATGAGCAAAATTCCTTCATGCCTTCAGCCTCCAAGATCAATTAGCCACCTCTCCTTCCTCCAGACACAATTTGGTCTAGCTGCATTCATTAATTAAGGACCTATCTTAGCTACCACTATTTCTTTAGCTCTTCTTATTGCATGACTTCTACTATTGCATCCCTCCTCTTGTGAAGTGGTGGGCAGGAGAATAGGGCTGCTGGAAAGCAAAGGCCAGGGTGCTTGGCTGTTTAAAGGGATGCAGCTGGA
>NW_009943077.1:0-15697 GCF_000696875.1 Nestor notabilis | reverse complement strand
TCTTTCCCCAGAAGGCAGGTGGGAGAAAGGGAACAACCAGTCAGGGAAACTAAACCTGTCCCAGATTTAGGAGCTGAGAGCCTGGATAGCCACCTTTCCAGCCCCATGCTCCCTTCCCAGCAGTTTCTGAGAGCAGGGATCCAGACACAGCCTCCCAGCAAAGGCAGTCACGGCAGGTTCAGCTGTAGAAAGGGGAATGTGTGGACTGGCCTGGCTTGGCATTAATCACTGGGAAGTTCTGCATGAAGGAGAAGCTATGAGTTCTCAATAGTATCAGATAGCACTTGATTTCTGTGTTGTGTTTCTTTTTTACAAGAGCTTTTCCAGAGGAGGTCATTGTTACTTCGCTCACTATGAATTTGAGGAGGGTGGTAGGGCTGTAATTGTCATGAATGCATCCTGCAGAAGGGGAGGAGGTGTTAGAACAGAAAGGTAGGCTCAAAGAAAAGGCTCTAAATTACCATATTTAAAATTTTGCCATCTCACAACTTTCTTGGAGTCCGACTCCTGATGTTTTCATTTGCAGGGGAGGAGTTAACAGCTCTGAGCATAGTGTTTGAAATAAACAACTCGGTATCTCCGGCAGCACTTCCCAAACTAAAAGTCATGACCAGAAGTGGGGTCATAGAAGTTACAAGTGGGGTCACGAGCTTGACAGAAATGAAGTTGTTTACAGCAGTATCTGGGGTCGCGAGCCCATCAGAAGTGTATGTTTAGTATTTGCCCATCTCCAGTAGTTGGGTATTTTTTCCAAAGCTCCAGCTCCTGGAGCCCCAGTGATATTCTATTTACATGTGGAGATCAGAGAGTACAAGATCCCTTTCTATGTTGTGGGAAAAAAGCATGAAAAGGTGAGAAAAATGTGTCCTAATGACTTAAAAGAAATCACTCAGGGTGGAAATGTTGTGTTTGGTTGGTTTTGTTTAATTTTTAATGAACTGCTGTTTCTTAAGACATTCAGCACTGACAACCCATGCTAAGTGGAGGTGTGTTTCTACTGAGATCATTGTTGGAAAGCTCCTCCCAGGACAGATAGCACCTTACACTTTGTCACCTGCATAACTTTGGCACCTCTAATACGTTACTTTAATCCACTTTCAAGATTAAAGCTCAAATGTTCTAGGGTAACATGCATCTATTTTTTTCATGGTCAGTCATTCACTGTAGAGACAAAAACCTGAAGTACAGCAGTCGTAAAGATGATATAGCACATTTATTGCAGTACATCTCTAAATCACAATGAAAATAAAATGAATTTGTCTTTATTTTTTTCTGCTGCAAAGGCACAGAGACACGTATCTGTACCTGAAGAAAGAGGTGATGTTTGGAAGATAGAAGTTAGAGAATTAGTGATTCTGGAACTTGTGTCATGCCATTAGTTTCTTTATCAAGCTGAACCTCTTGGACCTTCCTTCTTTGGTTTCCTCATATGTCAAGTGAGAATAATTTATGCTTTACCCGACAGTAACTCTCAAATAATTAACATTTGTAAACACTTTCAAAATCCCATGTGCAGGGTGGAATATCAAAAGAATACAATATATTGATGGTCCCTGAAAGTATAGACACAGAAAATAAGTGTGCTATTCTACTGCTAACCATCTTTTGTTGGAACTTTTACTAACAAAATACTATCTTTGCAACAGATTACTTGGTTTGGGTAGTAGGTTTTTACAACTCTCTTCCCATTTTTCAAGGGACACTGTATGTGTAGTTTTGCCCCAGAGTAAATGTTTATGGGTAAATGATTAAATCCTCGGACAGAGAACTTTTTAATGGAAACTATGAAACAGCAGAAGCTATCATAGCATCTCCATATATGTAATGTCTTGTGTTGTGTGGGTATGTGGGTATTTCCTTAGTGTCCAGAATGACTAGCTATTATGCCCAAAATAGCCTTTGTACTTTACTCATTTTTTTGTCTCAACAGTGACACTGAGTCTTTGCAGTCAAAATTTCCTAGCCAGTCATGCAATCAGGAACAGCTCAACTGTGTTCACACTGCCAAAGACAGCTTGTACCCAAAAGGCTCTTCAGCTTAGCTGCTTCTCACAACTTCTGAAGAACAGCTTCATAGAGGAGCTTTTAGGTAGATGTTTTGGTCATTACTGAGCCCTCAGTAATCATCTGACCTACCCTTCCCTGGAAAGCTGACTGCGGAGGGGTTATCTGATTGCTTTTAGGGGTGAAGGGGGAGATCTCCAGAAGCCCAGATTTCTCATTACTTTCCCAGGTGGGCTGCACAAACCTCTCTCTCCATCCAAAACAAGCAGTGTACCAAACACCAAAGTGACACCTCCTGCTTCTCCATGATGCTCTGGCCAAAAGTGATGCTTTGGACCCTTTTTTCAGCTGATGGGGCTTGCTTCCCCCATCTGCAAGGCTAAGAAGGCTGCTGGTGAGGCTTCAGCAGAGGCATGGGGCATGGCTCCAACTTCTTGAGAGCTGTCGATTTCCGTCGGGGAGCCAGGGAGGAAACCAGCGAGTGCTCTGTGAGTGGCTGAGGGGGAGCTGGGAGCCAGGCAGGCAGCACCATGCCCACCCGCATCGAGAAGGTGCCTCCAGCCAGAGGGGAGGGGGACCAGAGCTGCTGACAAAACCAACTTTGTTTCTCTGTGCCTTTCTTTTGGTGATAGTAGATATGTAGGAATTAGCCAGCCAGCGAAAGGTCGCTGCTGCCTGGCTTTACTGGAGGGAGCTTGCATCCCAATCAGTACAGCCCCCTGAACAAGAAAAGAGTGGTTTGCTAATTATTAGACTTTCCACAAACACTACTTACTTGCCTTGAAACAAAACACATTCTATTCCAAATCCCAAATGGCTTAGATTTTTTTGGTAAAGAAAATAATAACAATAAAACCTGAAATGGGCATTATTCCTATTTGGAAGTGAGTGGTTCTAGAAGTTACCTTTCAAACAAAGGAAACACTGACTTGTTATACAGAATTAACTGGAAAAAGTTACTGATAGTCCAGGCAGCCGTTCAGGGGTGTGAGTGGGTGAGGGGGATGTTTAAATATAGAAGTAGCTATAACTATCCTGACTTCTAAAATTAAAAAGAAAAATGAGCACAAACAAAAATTTACAGTGTCAGTTAAATTAATTCACTGGAAAGTGAGGATAATGCATGCTCATAAAAAGCAGAAAATAACTTCATGCAGTTGACAGTTTTATTATAGGAACATAGGAAAATGATGACAGAAAATGATATTTTGATGCCGATTGTTTTATTTGTGCCTCTTTCTTCATGTTTTCTTTTAACAGGTCTGAGCTTTTAATACACCCTGACCGTCAAGTAATAACCAAATGGAATGGTGTGAATTAATTATCTCTTTCATTTAAATGTACATTTTAATTATGTTTATTGCTGAGAGAATTGACATCTTGAAAAGTTCTTTACATTTAAGAGATGTTAAAATAACAAAATCACTGAAGCTTAAAGAACATCAAATAGGAATGGCATTTGTTTTCCTTAACTGACTGCGAGACATAAAAGACTTACCTGTTGACTTTTAAAAGACCCAGAAAATAAAGAAATTAAAATAATCAGAAAACTCAAGTAATTGAAAATATGATTTTGTTAAGCACTGAATCTGTAATTAAAAACAAAAAACAAAGTGGTTGCTATAATTAAAAGTGTATTCCCCAGGGGTAATTACAGTTTTCTATACCTAAAGAAGAAAACTTTTAAAGAAGAGTTATTGGTTTATTATCTTGGAGGGTGGCAGGAGATGACTTGGTCACTCATTTTTATTTTATTTTTATTTAGCTTTAAATAGAAGCCTGTAAATATTTTTCACACTTACAGCTAAACTGTTAACATGGAGGTATTTGCTGGCTGTACAAAAGATGAAAAAGATTGACTTTTCCTCTGGCACAGCTTCATCGGTAGTAAAAACAAAACAAAACCAAAAGAGAAAGAAAAAAAGGCTGTTATTTCACCAGCTTGGGTTTGGTAAGTGCCTGTTGTGTATCACAGCAGAGAGAGGGAAAAGGTCAAAGTTTAAATTGAGCTGGCTGCTTTGCAGGGTCTCTGTTTGAATTCTGCACACAGGGCTTGATCTGTCCTTTCCTTGCATGGCCCTTGCTCCTGCTGCCTTGCTTCCCACAGTAGAGGAGAGGAGAGGAAAGGAAAAGAGAGGAGAGAAGAGGAAAGAGGAAGAAGAGGAAAGGAGAACCTTGGTGAGCTGGTTTGGGCCCTGGATAAGCAGAACTCCTTTTTTTTTTTAGGAATTTGCCAGAGGAGAAAACGTGGTGCTGGGGGATGGGGTCGATGAAGGCAGTTTAGAAAGGAAACGAAATTGGAGGGAAATGAGTCCTTGCAAATTAAAAGTTGAGTGTCTGTCTTCAGCTGTAATAAATAAAATACACTTTCTCCAGTTATAGAGAAGAAATGTACCAACACAGTGGGCAGCAGAGAAGCTATGGAAATAAGGATTAAACCTTTAAAAGGAGAGAAAGAGAAAGAAAGAGGGGCATATAACAAAGCTTCCAAAGATTCCCTCTTTTCAAAACAAGAGCAAAAGGCAGTGGCAGACACGAGTGCAGCATCTTTCCTCCATGTGCTGTGTGCTCCACTCCCAGAATCTGGGTTTCCCGAGTTCCTCGTTTTGAGCCACTGGGGCCAAAGAGGGGGCAGGGGGATGGGGAGGCAGCAGGGCTGTGCTGCAGGCTACCCAGCCGGTGCCTGGTCCAGGCTGCGGTGAGGTCCCCCCGCGCTGACAGTGGTGGAGGCATGCGGGCTCCCAGCGACATCGCCAGTGGTGGATTAAAGCAGCTGCTCCTCAGGAGGGCTCTGCCCAGCCAGCACACACCTACTGCTGCCTGCTGGACCAGGCTTCTCACAAAAGCCGTTTGCAGCCACAGCAGAGGAAGGGGAAGGTATATAAGCCTTATGGGCTTGAGACAGAAGAGCACCATATTCTGGTCCCCATCTCCAGAAGGATTTACTTTTTTTCAATTGATGGGCAAGTGGATAACAGATGCAGAGCTGGTCCCATTCAGTAACCAGGACTCTGCCCATCCCACAGTGAGGAAGCCAAAGTCTTTCCCTGGTGGCTTCTTATCTTGACTAGGCTAGAGGCTGGGTAGCAGGAGGTGGGCATAGGCCCCATTACAGTAAGGAAGGACTAAGCCTAACTCTCCCAGCCTGGGTAAATGATCTAGCCTCCACTATGTTAACCATAACAGGCCAGCATATTGGCACCATGGCTTAGTAACCAGCCTCCTGGAGAAAAACTGAGGCCTTTAGGTGAAGAGAAGCCCTCATGTTTCTGGAGAAAGCACAAGGGGAGAGCATCCTCCCCACGGTTACGAAGTGCTATGCCAGGAAGGCACCTGCATCCTCAGAACAGAGGCAGCAGCAAGCGTCATAGTCAAGATGTGTCTTGCATCACGCTCTGGAGTCAGGGGCTCAGAAACGAAGCACTGCACCATGCAACTCTCAGGTGCTTTTGTTTTGGATCTGGGCTCATGTATGCAATTTTGAAAAGGCTTTTGAAGTAGGCTAACTCCTGTTTTAATCAGCATATTTTTAAACAAACCTTTGCACTTTGTATCCATGATGAAAAATGATTCAAATCATGCTAGTTAGTTGTGGTTATGCACAGGACTGACCATGATTACTGAAACTGAACATGACCTAAGACTGCTAGAAGTTGGCCCTGCAACTAAAACTTTATCTTCTCATTTCATCAGTTGCTGTTTGTTTTGCTGATAATGATGTCTTGGTATCAGCAGAAAGAGTGCAACTCTTGTTTCTGGTTTTGTAAGACAAATACCTGCTTCAGCAGGTATGGAGAAGCAAAGTAGCTGTTTATCACCCCTTGATGGCACAGACAATGTCTTCTGCATCCATTGTTCTTTAAGCGCAAAAATGAAACAGGTTGACTTAGTAAATAGGGTGTGTTGGTGGGTTTTAGTAATTTGTATTTGTGGTAAGGTGCAGTTGGAGACTCAGTGTCTTAGACGTAGGTTGGAGTCAAGCAGAGATGAAGACACAGGTCCTCCAGTCCTCCTTCCGAGCTTTGCATGTCTTGAACTGCTGCTTAACTAGGTTTGGGACCTCAGGCCTGTTTCCTTGTCTGAAACCAATTCTGCTAGTGGAGACATCTTCAGATCACATTGTAAGTGTTACTATGTGCTTATACATTAATTAAATTAGATTTTCATTACTTGTCATGCAGCTGTTTTGTACAGATAAGCAGTGGACTTGTACCTGTCCCCTTTAACATCCTCGTGTTAGGATTTGGGTTTGTAACAGCTCAAATGGCTCCTCTTTTAGTAAAAACAATGGCAACTGTAATATTTTTAGCTTGATTTTGTAACAGATTAGCTTCTGCATATGCACATACACAAACATAATACAATGAAAGGCAATGACTAGTCACTCACCTCAGCAGGACCTGCTCTTCACAGGGGAAACTGAAAGACCTCATTTCCATTGCAGTAATTCCCTTTGCTAGAGATGGAAAGGGAAAAGGAGATGTGGGCTTGGTGGTCTCCATTAGAAACCTGCAAAAATTGTGCCTTGGACATCTATGAACTGGAGTCTCTCACTTCTTTCTTTTATAATTTTTAAATCCAATTCAGTGAGCTTAATCTAGATCTGAAATTAAATCAAATTAATTCACGAAGTTTCAGTACTGTGTCTACAGAGTTAAGACCTCTTGCTTATTCTTTTCTTTCAAATGCTTTATCTAGATCTGTGTCAGGGTCCCCACTTTGGACAGGTAAGCAGCTGATGTGCAGGGAGAGGCTGTTTCAAATGCGAAGTCACCCTGCAAAGCACTGGCACCACCTGAGAGGAGAATCTCAGCCCTCTTGAAGCCTGGTCTGGAGAATGTGAGTGTAGCAAATGAAATACCCTCCAGTCCTCAGCTTCTGGCACTCATGGCTACACTGAAGCATATTTACCCCGCAGGTTTGCCAGTAAAATCGTACAATAGCCCCACATCTTCTGCCTTTATTGGGACTATCTTTTATTTTTAACTCTTCTGCAGTCATCTTACATGATGCATCGCAAATCATTTAACCTTTTTGTGCTCCATTTTCTTTATCTACCAAGCGAGGATAACACCCACCTCTGAGGACTGCAGGAGACTAAATTCATTCGCAATGGCAGGGTGCTCTGAGATGTGTGGGTGACAAGCCCTGTGTAAGTCCAAAGTGTACTTAAAATTGAAGAAATGTTTGATTCCATCTCCAGCTGTTTGCCATGGATTCTCTAACTCTTAGAAGAAGTTGCCATAGAGGCTTTAAGATCTGCTACCTGCAGCCCTTGCTTTTTTCACCACTCTCCTTTCTTCTTTGGATATCTCACATTTATGCCTTTTCCTCAAGCAGCTTTTGCCTAGCAAAACCGAGCTTTCTCTTCCACTTTCCTACACAGGAAGAAAGAGTGCCTTTCATTTGCTTGCATATGAGTTTTCTGCATTTTGTTTTTAGCTTTAATATAACAGTTTAAAATTTAATAGATGCCTTTTAATAAGCCATTAATATATGCTTGTACTTTACCACAGTCCTGAAGTGGTTACAAAAGACATTTTAAGTACAATAAAAATCCAGAAGGATTCAACAGTTTCTTTCACTTTCCTGAAAAATGATGACCTGATGTTCATGTTACTTTCCACAATGTTAGTTAAAAAAAGTAATATTCTTTTAAGAAGAGAGAGTAAAAAAATCACAACATTTATAGGGCATGAGCTTTCCTTTTATTTTTATAAAAGCACTTCCCAGCAGAGCTCAATCTATTTGTAATTACTCAACACTACAGAATCTCTCCTTGGGCAGAAGATTAGATAATAGAGTGTCTACGACAAGCACCAATCTTTAAAAGGGCCACAGAAACAGCACCTAAGATATCAGTAAGAGCAAAAATTCTACTTGAAAGAATACACTGGTGTTTCTATTTACTAACTTATCAGCTTTGCTTAAATTAACTATGACTGAAGTATGCTCTACCCCTTTCCTCAATTAACTTTTCATTCATTCACAAATTCGTTGGGCCTCACCCTGGAATGAGACCCTTCATTCTTCAAAGAGCCAGGGTGACCTGCTACAGTTTCCAACTAATCAGAGAAACAAAAAAAGCCTGAGATTAAATCCCAAGGAAGCCAGGCTATCTTGGAATTCACTTGCAAGAATAAACATTGTCACTTACAACAAGCAGATCTGCAGATATTTAACAAACCCCAGGGTGCTCTACACAGTGAAGATTTCCACATTTGACTGCCATCTTCTCCAGCAGAGGAGTTTTCTTAGGTCTTTATCTAATCAAGAAGTTAGCTGTGTGTTAGACAAAAGAAACCTTCGGCACACTTATAAGGGTTTAGACAACCCTCTATGTCCCTGCCCACTGCAGTCAGCTCTGATACTGTGATTTATAAAAATCACATTAAAATAGTAATTCAAACAAAATTGGGAATTACAGGCTGTATGTGTGATGGGTCAACTTATGTGTGACCTTTATTTTTTGTAAGAAAAAGTAAATGCACTTAAAACTTATTGTGGTTAATGCTACCATTTCTGAACAAGCCTTGTAATAACTTAGCATGAATTATCCTTTTACAGAAGATGTTGTTTCAGATGCCTTTTCACTAGTAAGAGCAGGGTTTGTGCACTGACCGAATGCTTGAAGCTAAATTGATACCAGCATTACAGATATCCTTAGAAAACAAAAATATGGCTCTGGAATCAGAAAGTTGGTAAGATTTAAGAAAAAATCTTTCATATGCTGGGGTGTCCTGGTGCTGTTGGTTGTGGTTTTCAGTGTATGCAGCAGACTGTTCAGTTCAGTTTAGATGCTGCAGGAAGATGTCTGGAAGGTGCCTGTCAAAAGCAGTCTGTCAAAAAAAAGATCTCAGAAGAGTAAAATTATCAACAAGCAGTTTTAGGTGAAGTAAACTTTATAATATAGTGTTTTGTGTTGTATGCCTTTGAAAGCTGCTCCTCATGTGTACTCCTTGGATACGCAAGGTATGGATGGTAAATACCTTCTCATAACTACTGTGTTCATATAAGGAAGGACAATACAGGAAGGGAGCAGGAAACTTAAACAAAATGTGCTAACCATGCATGGCATATGTCATGAAGAGCGAAAACAGGACAAAAGAAGAGGTCAGATCAATGGGTTTCATGCCAGAATTGTCACAACACACCTAAAATCTGTGAATCTGCAGCCATTACTTTGACTCCCTTTAATGGTAGGATATTTCTCTCTACTGCCTTTGCTGTATTCTGGAGAAGCAATGGAAGATGAATTCTTAAGTAAATTGAAAGACAGAGGTGGAGAAAAAGGACCAGCTTCCTTGGACAGAAAGTTCTGTGTACCTCAACCTGTTCTGGGATGTTTAGATACAGATTAAAAATCCATAATGCGATTGCGTGTGTAAGCGTGCAGCAGCTTTTGTTTTAAGACTGCACCCTTACAGGACAAAACCCCCTCTATCTATCTGTCTGTCTGTCTTTCTGCCTATCTACCCACTTGTCTTCCTATATGTGTATAATGTTGTTCTAGCAGTGGATAGAAACATAAGCAACGTTCTTGCAAGTTCTGTAGGGTGAGGCAGTGTCTTCTTTTGTTTGTTTGTTATTCTTTATTTTTAAGACCAACCAATATGGCTAAAAATTAAAAAGACATAAGCAGTGGAATACAAAGAGTCCCCTTCAAGTCAGATGGCTGCTAGCAGTGGATTGAGCGCTCCCAGCAGCTGTTGTCTGCAGTAGGTTGCCTAAACTCTCCTGCAAGTCCTTCTGCTGGCAGTACTGGGGAGTGCTAAACAGATGGTGGGAAGTGTGAAGGAGCCAGAGATGGTGGATTCTTTGGTCAGCACAATTGGATCTGAAAGCGGATGTCTGCCTACCACCTTCGCTGCACTGAGAAAATGAAAAATACAGCAAGACTGGGACTGAAGCAGATTGCTTACCTCCCATTTTAGCACAGCTTGGGTAGGCAACAATAAAATTTTAACTGGTGGTTTGACAGTGAGCTTTGCTCCTTAAAACACAACATAAACAAGCTATGAAGGGAAAGGAAAAAAGCTTCTTGTACCCTCTTACTTGCCAGAACAGCAGCATAGGGCCTGATCTCATGTGTGAATCTAACTCTGCTCCCGCTAATCTAATAGTCTATAGACCTCCATGGTAGCAGCAAAAAGCCCCAGGGGAATAAAATAAGGACTACTATGCTGAGTAAGAGTTTGCATAAGCTGTGTGCTTTTCACAGCGTATGTCTCCGTTTGGGATGAAGATTAGCAGGCTGGATGCCTCAGTGCAAGCAGAAAACATGTTTCAGACTGCACATTTTCATGGCTGACTTGCAAACTGGTTCCAAGAGTGCATTAACACAAACATATTAAAACCACTGTTGTTTGAGCCCTTTATCCTTTCTTGTTTAAAATTTTATGAAAGACTTAAAATTGCTTTCCGTCAATTTCAGTTAACCTCGTTACTCTGTATTTCTCCATACTGGTTGCAGAAAACAGGATTTTATGAGCAATTCGAACTATACATGAAGAGTCTCTTAACAAATACGTAGTGCCAAATTCTTAGATACACAGGACCACTGCAGTAAAAACAAAGGGATTGTATGGGTGGGAATAGGAATAGATTTTGCAAGGAATGTGGATTCCCAAAGGAAGTGGTAACTTCCATAAACTCTTGAAAACCCTTTTTCCATACCCACCACTCTCACCACCTTCTTCTTATAAACTGGGCCGCTCAGTAAAATCTGTAGTTTTCTGGCCCGCTGTGCTGTGCTATTATGGCTGGACAAGTGGGGTGAAAAACAGGCATGTGAAATTTTCACAGTGCAGCACACATCAACACAAAGCCTTGCCTTGGTTTCAAATTTCTTTACCAATCCAAAACCCAGACAAGCTTCATTGAAAGGTTTGTTAAGGTTCACGAGCCGCAAGATGAGTTTGGGGGTGTGCCAAAAAAAAGAAAGGTCTGGAAGAGCAAGCAGAAACTGGGAGCAGATCTAGTTTGGGCTCTGCCACAGGCTGGCTGTGGGTCTTGGGCAGATTATCCTCCTTCTTGCCTGTCTCTCAAATGGCATAGCATGAGCTCTGTGTGTCTCAGGAGCGTTGGGAGGATGAACAGCTGGGAAGAAGTGGAGTGTTATATTGGGATTCGAGTGGGCTATAGAGACTTCCTAGTAGAGCCATAGCAGCAAAGAGAATCACCCAGCTGGAGAATCCTTTTACTTGTTTGCATAAATCATCCTGAGGACAATACATGATACTTTCCTGAAGATAATTTATTTTACTTCCAGTGTACACCTTCTTGTAGATTTTGTCAGGATACCCGTGGCCACTATTCCACTTCCTCTAAGGAGAACGAAATAACTGTAAACTGCAGTTTATCAAGTCAGGCATTGGAAGGAGAGAGCTTTGGGATCACTGTGAAGAAGCAGGCAGAGAGGACAGCTCTGATCCCATGTTAAAAGTCAGACCAGTGTGTGCACATACATGCACATTCCTGTCAGTCATGCTACAGCTCCTTACAAATTACCATGAAGTCACAAACTGGAATTAGTCTGTTAGGAAAGTTCTGAACCTGGGTTCAAGTTTATTAGGGTCATTTAACGTTTTAGCAGTTGCTTTACTGAGGATGTAAGAAAAGATGCTGAGAAAGAAAGAAAAACAAAAGGCCAAACATGAAAACCATGGTTAATACTTTCATGGAA
Organism: Nestor notabilis; assembly: GCF_000696875.1. Taxonomy (NCBI): domain Eukaryota; kingdom Metazoa; phylum Chordata; class Aves; order Psittaciformes; family Psittacidae; genus Nestor; species Nestor notabilis. The sequence continues at coordinate 4,008 of NW_009943077.1, read as the reverse complement.
AAAAAAGGTCAAAATACTGATGTTTCCTTTCAGGTAAAATTATTCTGCTCTGGCTCACATCTCTACAATTTCGTGAAAAACAGAGTGGGATAAAAAGTGACAAGTCATCACTCCACTGACAGCAGAGAAGGCTTTGTTTTAAAGCTGAGTAAACACACTAATCTGTTTGCTAATCTGTGCTGCTGTTTGGAGAAATGTGACTATTTAAAGCCAAGAGATTCCATGTTAAAAGTATTCAGGTGTGTTAGAAGTAATTATATACAATAAGGTATCCCCCTATGACTCAATATTTAATCAAGCACCTTATTTTGATGTTTAAATTCCACGATTGCCTTTAAGAGGAGCCATGTGGTTTTTGACCATGTTATTAGAAGTGTTTAAGGTATCTTGTTGTTTTGTCTGTAAGCTTCATTTAAATACTGCAAGTCTGCAAAGCCCTACCCACAAATTCCTGATATTGACCAGGGGCAAGAGAGAGCTTTTTCATGTCTGTAAAATAATTTTATTGGGTATTAAGATTACTTGCTGCAACCACATTCATTGTGGGGTGATGAAATCAGAGGCTTTGTGACAATCCCAGTGCAGTGTCAAGATATTGATTACACTGAGCAATCTTGGCCAAATTTCATTTTGCAGCAGCCACACCAAATGGTGTCCAATACATTTGAACTTGAACAGGGTTTTCTGCTGTGTATGTCTAGACATACAGTCTAGAGAGGGTGGAGAAATACTGAATATGGTATTTGCAGCCACGCAGTAGGAAATGACGAGGTCTGTGTTATCTTTACTTCATATGAGATAAAGTGAGTCTTGAAAGTTAAGATTATTGAATTACAGTCGATATCGTTCTGATATAGGGATACATAACATAAAAAATTGTATTCTAAAAAGGGTGCTGAAATCAAGACTATCAGCTGCATAAAGGGCCACAAAAATATTCAGAGGGCTGGAGCACCTCTCCTATGAAGATAGGCTGAGAGAGCTGGGGTTGTTCAGCATGGGGAAGTGAAGGCTCCGGGCAGACCTTAGAGCAGCCTTACAGTACCCAAAAGGGGCCTACAAGAAAGATGGGGTCAAACTTTATATCAGGGCCTGTTGCAATAGGAAAAGTGATAATGTTTTTAAACTGAAAGAGGGTAGATTTAGACTAGATATAAAGAAGAAATTTTTTACTGTGAGGGAAGTGAGGCATTGGCACTGTTTGCCCAGAGAAGTTGTGTCTGCCCCATCTCTCGCAGTGTTCAAGGCCAAGCTGGACGGGGCTTTGAGAAACCTGGTCTAGTTGAAGATGTCATTGCAGGGGGGTTGGACTAGATGACCTTTAAAGGTCCCTTCCAACCCAAACCATTCTGTGATTCTGTACTTTTCCAAATAAGGGGTATCTCTAGCTTTCTGAGACATTTGTGTTATTGTCAGCATTTCTGCAGGGAAGAATTAATTCAAAAATCTGTGAGCAGAAGCTGGAAGGTGTACATGAAAGGATTCCTTTTCATGGGTACTAGACACGGCCCAGGCCAATGAATTCATTCTGCCTACGATGAGAAAGATCAGAGGCCATGTGACAATCATAGCGGAATGTAAAGCTCATCTACTGAACTTGTCTTCCTCGCTAGAAGCTTCAGCCACCATCTCGATGTTACTGGCTCACATTCATATGCACATGTGCACACCTGCACACAGAGATCCAAACACACCCTCATTCGTCCTGCAGAAAAATAATGAACACAGACACCACTATTGCAATTTTCAGGTCTACATACCTGCACACAAATAATCATTAAGGCTGTAATGTATATACAGGATAGTTTCCAAAAACTATCCTGTTGCACCTGGGTTGGGGCAATCCCAGGCACAGCTACAGGTTGGGTGGAGGAAAGATTCAGAGCAGTCCTGCGGAGAAGGACTTGGGGGTGTTGGTTGATGAGAAGCTTGACATGAGCCGGCTTCAGTGTGCGCTTGCAGCCCAGAAAGCCAACCGTATCCTGGGCTGCATCAAAAGGCCCCAGCAGGTAAAAGGAGGTGATCCTGCCCCTCTACTCTGCTCTTGTGAGACCTCACTTGGAGTATTGTGTACAGTTCTGGTGTCCTCAACATAAGAAAGACATGGAGGTGTTGCAGCAAGTCCAGAGGAGGCCACGAGGATGATAGGGGGGCTGGAGCACCTCCCGTGTGAAGACAGGCTGAGAAAGTTGGGTCTGTTCAGCCTGGAGAAGAGAAGGTTGCGTGGAGACCTCATAGCAGCCTTCCAGTATCTGAAGGGGGCCTACAAGGATGTTGGGGAGGGACTCATCATTAGGGACTGCATGGTAGGACAAGGGGAATAGGTTCAAATTGAAACAGGAGAAGTTCAGGTTAGATGTAAGGAAGAGGTTCTTTACTATGAGGGTGATGAGGCACCGGAACAGGCTGCCTAAGGAAGTGGTGAATGCTCCATCCCTGGCAGTGTTCAAGGCCAGGTTGGACAGAGCCTTGGGCAACATGGTCTAGTGTGAGGTGCCCCTGCCCATGGCAGAGGGGCTTGAACTAGATGATCTTAAGGTCCTTTCTAACTCAAACCATTCTATGATTCTATGATTCTATGATACTATGATTATATGATTATATGATTCTATGAACAGACCAATCAGACACTTCATAGCTTCACCCTGCAACTTTCTAATTTCTTTGTTCATATCACCATTAAATGCCTTGTAAAGCCAATGAAATCTAAATGTATTATTACTTTAATATATGTATAATACAAGTTAGGAGTGAGTTGCTGTTTATGCCACTTTACATTTCAGAATCATTGATGTATGCTGATTAAATATGACAAACTATGCAAAACTTGTCAGTTTAAATTAGCTCCACTGAGTATATGGTTTAACAGAAGACTTTTTTTGAGTTCGTTACATCATACTTCTTTATCACTTTCTGAAAATACAAATGTATTTTCCACATTCATACATTTTGTCTCACAATAAATCTGTTAGGAAGATGAGTACTGCAGATTTATCCCCTGTGTATCAATAAGGAAACTGAGACCCCGGCCAAGATCTTTGCTGTTGTAATTCTTCTTTTGCAATCTAACCAAGTCTGATGCAAACAATAAATGACGTTCATTTGTTCGCTGCACTGTTGTAAACAACATATTTAGTAAATCAACTGGTCTATTATAATGACAAATAGTGCCTGTATATTATTGTAAGGATGTGGCATCAGATTCCTCTCTTGTATTCAATATCCTAAATGTTGTAGTCTCATCCTAGGAAATACGGGTTCTGGAGGGTGCTTCAAGTGTCTCCTAAGGTTGCCATGAACTTATTAATAGCTGATTACTTATAAACTAAATAGTTATTCATTGACTGAATGTGGTTTCTTAAGAGCTGTGGAAATCTCCTAGGACTGTGACATAGCTGTGACCCCTTGAAGCCATAAAGCCCTGTCCTGGGTCTTGTGTTATGGGTTCTCCGGGTGTGATAATCACACGTTAAATATGCACTTAACCTCCTGGCAGTGTACATCGTGAAGCCACCAGCCCGCACGCCTGTCCCTGACGGAGCTGCCGAGGAAGAGAGGGGCAGGAAGGCAGGATTACAGGACTGCCGCTGCTAATGACTGCTTTCCAAATAAGTCTGTGGTCATTGACTGGGCAAGGCTGGAAAGCTTCCAGCGCAGTTGTTTAGACTACTTGACTGGGTGATATATAGGGACTTCTTTGTACAGCGCTGTTAGTGTCTTCGTACTAACGTGGAATAGCATTCAATAAAAATACTTCTCTTGTGCGGGGGAGCTAGTGTTTTATTTTAGCTGGGGGAAACACTGAAGTGTTTCAATCTGACTTATTGGTGACTGAAACTCGCCGTCGGGGGTGTGTGTATGTGGGGGGGAGCTGAGGGCCTCCGTCCGACCCCTGGGTGCTGCGGGAGGCTCCCGGAGGAGAGGGGGCTGCGGCGCGCCCCCACCTTCCCAGGCTCGTGTTTATGTCTCCAGGAGCCTCCCGACCATTAGCCGGGACCTCACACCGCA
>NW_009943076.1:0-5200 GCF_000696875.1 Nestor notabilis | reverse complement strand
CCGCCGCTGCCAGCCGGGGGCTCCCCACTGCCGGGACTGCGACGAGGACACGAGGCCCGGCCGTATTCGGGGCAGAAGCAGATGCCCGGGGAGCGCCGCCAGGTCGGTGGCACTGAGCCGCACAACAAAGCAAGAGGCTTTCGGCTGCCACGAACAGGAAGCTGGAGCTGCCCCGCTGTCCCGGGCACTGGAGGACAGATGCTGGGAAGGGCGGCAAGCTCCTGTGGTTCTCCCATTGTACGAGGGCAGGATTCCAAGAGGGGGCGGGAAAGCTCTCCTCAAGCACCTGAACCTGGCTGTGGGCAAATGATGGTCACAAACTGCTGACAGACTCTAACTAGAAGCAAATTATTCAGGAAGAAGGTTATACTGGCTTCTAACACTTCTGAAAATGCTTCACAATTCAAGAATTCTTTTTCTTCTCTGCTAGCAAAACACTTTCTGCAATGGAGACCTTTAAAAAGTATTTAAACCCAGAGGATGCTGTGTTTCAAACAGCTGTACTCCCTCCTTCACCTGCAGTGGGGTTTGGATCCTTTGGATCCTGCAGCCAGGCTCCCCCTGTCCTGCAAGAGCTCTCCTGGATTGAAAGGACTGGCAGCAGTTTCTCCTACCAAAAGAAGGTGGATAGCTGTTGTTATTAGCTAAGTGCCCGCAGTACCCAAAAGGAGAAATTATTTTTCTGCTCAGCACAGATTAAAAAGAGTAATTTTTGTCTTTTAATTACTGGTGGTACTCCCTTTGTGATGCCCACTAGAAGCAGGAACTGAAAAGTGTATATGGATGGTACCCCTCTATGATCCTTCCTCACAAGCTAATCGTCCAACAGGACTCAAACTTGCCCTTGGCCTTTATGTAGTAACAAGAGGCATCAATAAGCTGATCCAAACAAAAACCAACAAACTCTTCACACATCTCTGCCTTTGGTTTTTCAACCACTCTTGGAGCACTGTTAGCCCAGGAAACTGGAGTTCTGTGGTATAACTCAGGAATTTGCAGTAGCCCTGCTGCCTCTGAGCCAGGCCTGTCACTCAGCTCCATTACTCACTCCATTTCTTTCTCTGGAGCATTCCCTTGTATAGTCCTAAGTCTGTTTATACATCCCCATGCCAACAGCTTTGTTTTGCTGTGGCTTTGCACTTTCCACGTCATCAACTTCCCATGGACAAGCAGGAACTTCTCCCAGGCCTTGGACCAGCACATAAGAGTTAGGCTACGTAGTCTTCACAGTAGCTGGTGTACAACAGCAGACCCGTCACCATATAGAACATTTCCCATACACACATACACATTCCCTTATGCATTTCTTTTCATAAAATCCTTATCTAAGTCATCTCCCTCCCAGAGGGCACATTGAATTAACTGTGCTGAGTCAGCAACTCCTGTGGTCAGCAATGCTTAGTACTGAACATGTGAACCTTCAAGGAGCTTCTCCCTTTCTTTTTTGGCTGGGTTACCAGCTTAAACCAGCTTCATCCTTTGGAGATCCTCATCTCCCCTCCCTTATATCCAAATGTGGAAAAATTCGGTAATTGTAGTACTTTAGAAAAGTTACCTCTTCTATTAAAAGGAACAAAAAGATCTCATATTAACAGCATAATGGTCTACCTACTGGAACTGAAAAATGTCTTCTGTCTGCAACACGCACTTTGTCCAGAAAATAGCATCAGCTCAACCCTCTACTTGAAGTAATTAAATCATAATCACTAATGTTTCAAGTAGCATGCTTAATCTACTCTCAATTCCTGCTTCAGTTCTTTCATCAAAACCACAAAAAGCACCCCTTTTTGAGCATGAAGACGAATTTCTCACACTCAACACAAACTACAGGGTAGGTTACTTAAAGCTAAAAGAACAACAGTTAATATGAAGTGGATGAAAAAGCTGAATAATTATTTATAAATGTTTTATGTTTGTTTGTCTCATGACCAAGTTCTGAAATGCACAGAAGAGACTAACACAAAACATGGAACATTCAGCAGCACAACTGGAATGGAGACACAGAACTTCAAAAAAAAAAAGTAACCATACAAAACTGTACTATGCAACAGCCATTACCATGCTTTTGTATGGCCTGTCAATCAGACAGCTTAAACCTGCCACAACTTGAGACCCACCAGTTCTTCAGATGTCTTCGTGCCCTTGCATGAGGCAACAGGGTAAGATCTCTAATACAAGTATCTTAAGCACCTATCAAATACCCATCACTAAAGGAATGTTCCTGAGAACTCAGGTATATTAATCTGGACATCTTAGACAACAGACAGTTCCAAGCAGCCTTCTATAATTCATTGAAACAGATGATGGGCTAAAAACAGGACCATTTGCAATCTTAATTTATAAACACTGTCAGCCTGAAAACAGGCAAGACAACTCCTAAGTGTCTTCAACTGAGAAAAAGAAGGCAGTGATAATATCAAATGTCAGGAAGAAAACAACAGTGCTGCACAGAAAACGGGGGAAGACAGTCACAGCAACCGCAGGCTGCTGAGCTACACCTCAGACATCTGCAACCAAAGTGCTGCAAAAGTTGGACTACTTTCTCAGTTATTAAGGCATTTAAGCTAGAATAGACATCAGTTCAATAGCAGACTACATCATCATTTTAGACCTTCTGTGGGACTGTAAGACGAAAAACATTTGGCATGAAAATACATTATTTAACTTTAACGAGACTTATTTTTAATATCTCTATACACATAGCCCAACTCTTGAGACTCATCTCACTGTGAGTGGTAAAGAGAAAGACTGCATATTCACAAACGATTCCTCAAACTATTTTAAGGCAGAACAATCCTGTTAAAAAGTTAAAATAATAAAAGATTATACTACATGGACGAGAGTGAAAAGGCAAAAGTCAGTGTAAACACGTATACACCTGCACCATTTATGGGCCTATGCATTGCAGCAGAAGCCTAACAAGAAGAAAGCACCAAGCTGACTCAAAGCTGTCTGCACAGCAGCTCAAAACCGCTGTTAGCTCTATACGGAGTGGCAGCAGCACACTGTCAGGGCTGCAGGCAGGAATGTGGGAGAGTAAATTTTCTTTAAACAGAACAGTAGCGCCATTACTGCTCTCCAGAAGAAAAGGGGTCTGACTGACAAAATAAATGAAGGTGTTATCCAAACGCTGACACCTATGCTAGTGTTTGCCCTCTCCAGGCCCTTAAAAGAACGGGTGCCTGATGATACACAGGCCAGAATACATTACACAAATGAGGTGTGTTGCTTTTGTCAGTGACAGTAACTTTTAATTGTCTTCACAACAAAAGATGAAACAAACTATTAAAAAGTAATTTTGTTCCGTAAAATATTTAGTATATTGAAAATATAAATGCATTTTTTGGTCAAACAAGATTACAAGCATACCAAATGATTTACAAAATCAAATATCTATCCTGATCAAAGAAGTATAAAAGCCAACAGTTCCAGAACCATGCTCCTGGCACCTAATGTTTTGTAAGTAAAGAATTTCATTCTTTTGTACACTAATCCTACTTCTTCCCATATGCGCGTGGGACTGAAAAGGTCAGTTACGTAGTCGGTAAAGGCTTGGGAGGAGGGGGAGGACTAAGAATAATGGCAGCTCCTCTTGCAAGCTCCTTTTCCCACTTATGTTGGAATGTGTACTATGTCAGAAAGCCATTTTAACTTTGCTTTCCCACTATGGCCAAGATTAAACATAAACAGTTTTATATTGTGTTTAAAAAAAGGTATGTTCAGATAACAGCCCAATGTTACAATTTTGTGCTTATAATCACATGCAGGTTTTTTTCTCCCAGGAAGATAAAATATAACTGTATGAGTTTCCTTTTATCATTTGAATTATTCCTTTATAAGCAGTTTCAAGTAAGACATAATGTCAATAGCAGAAGACCAAACCAGAACAGAACACTCTACAGGACTGAGATCTTGGGCCAATTGAGAAATCTTTTTCTCCAAGGTATAGCCCTGCCTGGGCATAGCAATATCACCCTTCTTCAAAAACATTACAGGACATAAGTCATTCCCACCATCACCTATATATACAATTTGTGTGTAACTTACTCCTTGCTCCAACTGTTTAGCTAGAAATTCTTTTAAAATTTCCCTTTTGCAAAGGTTTTTAGGGCACTTTGCACAACAGTGAGCGTGGAAGTCCTGTACAGTCAGATAGCCAGTACTGCTGAATGCTGCAGGGTTTGTAAACACTTCATCAAACACCTTATGGAAGTCAGCAGCTTTCAAAATCCAGTCAATAAATACTGTATTAGAATCTGAAACAATTATGCAGTCAAACAACTCCTTGTTCTTGCCAATAAAACCCAGAAGATCTACCATTCCCGCAGTGAAAGGGATTGTTGTCATAGTTCTTTTCATCTCATCTTCTTTGACGCCATTGTCTCCCAAGTAGACAAAGACTCTGCCCATATATTCTGTCCAGTGTCCTGGTCGGTAGGAGTTTCTTAATCCATTAGGAAGCTTTTTCTCAGGAGCACATTTCAGAATCCAGGTATCACTATTTTCATCTATGATTGTATGGTCAAAATCAAAAACCAACAGAAATTTCATTGCTGTCAGAAAATAGTTTCCAAAATAAACAAACAAAAAGACAATTATTTATAGAAACAAAAGTACTGAATTCCTACCCTGAACTTGTGCTAAGAAGAGAAAAATTGTTTCAAGAAAATGAAACATTAGGACACATATCTAAACAAAGTAAACTATTTATGGTCAAAGTAAAGGTCAAAGTTCTAGTTCAGTATCAAACTTCTGTTTATAATAGATTATGTGAAACTATCTAAACTCATACTGCATTGTAACTCATATTTGCTAACGCAGAGCCAATCTCGCAGTACACGTGCACCATCAGTTTGACCAGCCAATTCTAAGTTTGTCCACCAGCACTTGCTAACACAACCAAACTGGGATTTTCCTAGCAAAACACCTTCACAGGTATTCCAAAAGGAAACTACTACTGAACAGACATAGCCAGCCTTTTTAATAATGACATGTCACATCAAAACAGGTAACAGAAAGACATATTGCCATTTGCGAATCTAGAAAACAAACAAACGAACAACTAAACAAAGTTTGCTTGCTGTTGTCCTCCAACTTCAGTACCTGCAGCCCACCTCTGGGCTACGGAAACCCCCGGGAGCAGGAAACACCTCATGTGGTGCTTGATGCCCCTCGGCCACTGCCCAGTCCTCCCACAGGA
>NW_009943075.1:11473-11725 GCF_000696875.1 Nestor notabilis | reverse complement strand
ACCGATCCTTGAGGGACACCACTTGTTACTGTTTTCTAATTGGACATTGAACCATTTACCGCAACTCTTTGAGTGTGGCCATCCAAGCAGTTCTTTATCCACTGAGTGGTCCATTTATCAAATTAGTGTCTCTCCAGTTTAGAGACAAGGATGTTGTGCGGGACAGTGTCAAAGGCTTTGCACAAGTCCAGGTAGGTGACGTCAACTGCTCTGCCGCTGTCCATCAATTCTGTAGCCCCATCATAGAAGGTT
>NW_009943075.1:0-11021 GCF_000696875.1 Nestor notabilis | reverse complement strand
CTTCCCAAACTCAAGGTTAGCCAGTTCTCCCGATAGCTTCCAGAGAGGGCCTACATTGGCCCTTGTCTGTTTTTTATTTGCTACATACCTATAGAAGCCTTTCCTGTTATTTTTGATGTCTCTTGCCAGATTTAATTCTAACTGGGCCTTAGCTTTCCTGACCTGGTCCCTGGCTTCCCAGACAACATTTCTGTCTTCTTGCCAGGCTGCCTGTCCTCGCTTCCACATTTTTTTAAGCTTCTTTTTTCCCTCTAAGTTTCCTCAGCAGCTCCTTATCCACCCACGGGCGTCTCCTGGCCCTCCTGCCACACTTTCTTCTAGTTGGGACTCAACACTCCTGAGCCTGTAGCAGGTGATCCTTGAGTATCAACCAGCAGTCTTGGGCCCCCCTGCCCTCTAGGACTATACCCCATGGAACCTTACTAAGCAGGTTCCTGAAGAGGCAAAAGTCTGCTCTCTTGAAGTCCAGGGCAGTGAGCTTGCTGCATGCTCTTCTCACTGTCCTGAGCATCTCAAACTCAACCATCTCATGGTCGCTACAGCCAAGGCTGCCCTGGAGTGTCACATTCTCCACCAGCCCCTCCCATTGGTAAGCACAAGGTGAAGCATGGCACCCCTCCTTGTTGGCTCCTCTATTACTTGCAAGAGGAAATTGTCTTCCACACAATCAAGGAACCTCCTGGATTGCTTGTGCCAGGCCACACCATCCCTCCAACAGATATCAAGATGGTTGAAGTCCCCCATGATGACAAGGGCCTGTGAGCGTGAGGCTGCTCCTATCTATCTCTAGAGAGCTGCTTTGGTTTATATAGAGAGCTTAACTTTGGTTTTAGAGGTCAGGGAGAAAGACAGCTGTTGCTGTGTTTTAGGTATTCAAGAATCACTCACCTTCTTGTTAGCAAGCTCCCTAAATCAATTTAGATAACACAGATCTGCTTTCACCCTTGGTGGTTGCATAAAGGATTCTGCTTTGAGCCTGAAAGTTGGAAGAGCCTTTCGCCAGCTTGGTACCAGGTATCAAAATAAATATCAAGTAAGAGTACTCAGAGCAGCTTGCAAAAGCAGGTAAAAACTCCTTGTGACAGGAAATTTGGTTATTGTTGTTGCATGTGTTCATGGGTGTGTATGACTGGGTGTGGACAGTGGACAGTATTTTGTTTGTTCTGTACATTGAATACAGCTGCTTTGTTCTTTTTGATAATCTTTTTTTTTAACTTTAATGTCTAAAACCCACCTGGAACTTATGCATCTCATGCTTGATGTATTGAGGAAAATACACCCAGTGGTTACTTTGCTGTTAAGCAGTAAGTTACTTTACCAGTCTGCTCATGCTTTGTTTTTTGTAATGCAGCAGTCTAATCATGGGTCCAGGCATGAGTATCTCCTTTGCAGTGAAGAGCTATCGTTATTATACATGTATCCTTAGTCTGGCATTCTCATGTCTTTATTAAATGGCTAATATTGACAATATCTATATGTCCTTTGAGAAAATGCATTGCAAATCTAAGCTACAATTATATTCCATTAGCTAGAGAGGTCAGAAATCTGTTCCATAGGAATTTCTCCAAATTGCTAAATATTCCCTTAGAAACATAAATACGCCCCACTGAATTCACTGAATTTCATTGACAAATAATGATGCAGAAGTTTCTCTCAACTTTTCAGAATGGAATTGATAGGCTCATGAGCATTAACTGCTTGATTTCCTGGCATTTCACTGTGTAGTATCTATAAAGGCAGTGGTTGGAGAAAGGATACGAGTTATCCAGGCAGAGAAGTGGACTTGCTACCAAATAAAAAACTTAATTAACTGGGGAGATGTACCGATTTTTGTAAGAAAGCATATTATAATCAACATACTTCTGCAGAATACTTCGCCTCTTCAAATCATCATTTTTCTAGTAGAAGACTATTTCCCTGAAGAAATTATGATTAGCTAATTAGGAAAAAAACAGTTTCACTTTTCTCCTACAAAAGCTTAATACCTTTGTAATTATAAAACTACTGCCAAGTATACCTTGAGCGTGAATTTGTAAGAAGCTTGAGGTAGACAAAGGAATGTCACTTGAAAATGCAAACCTTGGATCAGTTTTTACTGCATTTTCTTTTGTGCTATTTAAATCTAACTTAAAGACAGTTTAATTATTTGTCTCTGCATCTGGAGGTAATATTGGATTACAATTCCATGTTCAGCTTTTTTTGTTTATTTTTATTTTTATTTTGTGGAATCAAAATTGTAGAAGTGTAAGATAAGACAAATTGATTTCAGTTGTAACTATGGAGAGGTTACCCATTATTGTCTAAATAGATGAATAATTATTTGAACCATTTCCTGTGCTCAGCCAAAGCTCAAACACAAGGTAGAGTGGATGGAGGAGCAAACACTGAAAATGTAGAAGTAACTGTTAACACATTCTGAAAACAAATAGTGGTGCTGCAGAACCTTTGCTATTAATGGCTCTGCCATGTACACTGTATTAAGAGAAAAGATTGTATCTGTTTGTTAGATAAGGAGTTAGAGAAGTGCAGACATATGTCTCTGTTAATAGGCTTTTTGTACAAGTCTGATAGGAAAATAAATGTGCTGTGCTCAGAGTGAAGCCCTGGTACAAACATGAGATAAATGACCTTGCTGGATGAGGACTGGGCATCACAGCAGCCATAAGGCAAAGCATCTTGGATGCAGGGGGAAGGAAGGCGTGCTGGAGGCATGAGGTATTCCCCATGGATGAGGGTGCTGGGCTGGAGCTCAAATGCATAAGCTTGCAGTGGGAAAGAATGTCATTGGATGGCTGCAAGTGACAAAGAAGGATGAAGCAGTTTTGCGCGGGTGCCCTGGGGATGAAGGAGCTCAGGGGTGTTTTGAGGTGCTGTAGGAGATGGAGACCTAGAGTCACTCCTCCAAGAGCCCCCTTCCCACCCTGAGCCTTTCCTGGCTCCTGGCAGTATTTGCAGGTGCCAAAACAAGAGTCAAATTCTTATCCTACTATTGTGGGAAGAAAAAATTGTGGGAAGAAAGAAGGAAACAGGAGAGGCTGCAAAGGGATTGCTGCTGTTGCTGCCAGGGAGGCTGCCTGATTGGAAGGAGCTCTTTCTGCCCCTCCATCCAGGCTTGTCCTGCAGCACTGAGAAGAAAAGCCTTGCAGACTATTGTTTTCACTCTCCTTCTCCTCAGGCGCAGAGAAAGCCAACAGCTTCCCATCCTGGCTGCTGATGGGCGTGCACGATGTGGGGCACAAAGGAGGCTGGCCAGGAAACCAGTGGGGTGGGCATCAAAGCAGGACCCCATCTGGCTTTGATTTAGGTATTTCTCTGCTCGGAATGGTACAAGTATAGGTATATATATCCTTCCCTGAAGCAGGGAGGAGAGTGCAATTGATTACCCTCACCGCTGTGTTTTCTGTAATTTTTGTTTCTGGAAAACATGCATGCTATCATACTGCTCAGAGAATACAGGCAGTTTCCTCAGTTCATTTGTCAGCAGCAGATGGCAAGACACTCCATCCTACATCATGTCACTGAAAGCATCTCTGGCTTTTAAAATTTCTTTCTCCCAATAAGCTTCTGAAATATATTGTGTTTTCTACCTTGTCCTCGGACACATTTGAGCCAAAACAAATGAATAGCAGCTTTGAATTGTCAAGAACGCAGCCTCTTGGCAGTAGCAGCTGGAGAGGATGAGGTCTCTGGAATATCTCTCACCCGAATTATTTATGTCTGAAGCGACTCCTCTGAGTGGAGCTCCCAGACTCACAAGCACAGTTTGCTCTTGCCCTTTTATGCTGTGTTGGAAGTGGTCAGAGACATTCCACGGTTGTTCTCAGTGACATTTGCAGATAGCTTGGAGTAATTTATCCCAAGGAATGATCTGAGCTGGGGAAAAAAAAAAACCCATGAGTTTCTATAGCAAAGCCTGCTTCTAGCAGGTAAAGGTGTCATTTTTCAGACCACTGAAGACTATGAAAATAAGTAATTCTGCTGGCTGCTTTTTTTTTCTCCTTGAAGTCATACAAGTTCTGGTCATGCTGATAAATGTTATATCTAATCACCAGACGTATTTTTGTTTCATATCTGCTATTCCATTTAGGTAAACACTAAGCTCCTGCTTGCTAGAGAAGGATTTGACCCTAAATCAAGTATTGAACTCTTTGGAGACAGCTGAGTATTTATGTTGTAGCTCCTTTGGAAACCACCAATAAAAAAAGTAATCTTTTCCACATATAATCTTCTAAGGGCACAGTGGATAAAGAAAGACTAAACACTTTGACACTGCTTTGCTACCATAATTTGCTTTGCTGATGCTATATATTTCTATCTATCTGAAGTTTTACAATTCAAATTAGTATTAGCAACCAGTATGAAATTACAGTGTTATTGTTTGTCTGCTGCATAAAGGCAGCTCTTAAAAGGAATGAAGTGATGATGGACGGAGATCTGATTGACCCAGATTTGTTCTGCAAGCCTGACATTTAGTCTTATTCAATAAAAAGAAATGTATGCATTTCTACACGTGCGCTGTGTGACTATACTATTGGTGTTTCAGATGGTCTTACCTACTGAGGCTGAAAAATGAGTAATTTCCCTGTCCTATATAATGCTGATGTTTAAAATATTTTTAAAATTCCTATTAAATATTTTTTTTAAATTATTGACAGCATTACTGAAAAACGAGCTCAGGAGTACAGGAAAAACATGAACCAGCTTTTCACTTGTCTTGAGCAATTCCTTAACTGCTTGCTCCTTGGCTATTTTCTACACATCTTGTTCACTAATTTCATTTGATTGGAATTCCAGAATGAACCTTTTCCAGGTAAAGCTTTGAATTAAAAATTGTTCAATTAAAAGATTCCTAGCAAGCTTTCCTGGTCAGGGTTGGCAATTATAACACAGGTCATTAGGATTTGACCTTCAATACAGCTTAAAATGTCAAATTAATTGTAAATCACAAGATCTCGGTATTATGTGAACTGAAAACATTAGCAGTGTTATTCTAGTTTAAACTATGTTAGCAATTTCTTAATTTTGTGGAGTAAAAAAATAAATAAAATACGGAAACAAAAAGCTAAGTTTGATTTTCACTATTTCCTATTAATATTTTTTTGTTTTATTGGAAAGAAAGTTGCAGCTACTTGTAGGATCAACTACATGCCATTCTGGTCCTTTAAGAGATCTGCTTGCTGCTTACATGACAGAAACTTGTATTATCTTTGGGTGCTTCTTGTTTTAGAGTGCAAAGACCTCAAACAATGTAATTGTGGCATGCATGAAAATACAATCTGAGGGATCGTTTGTGTGTTTTTCTTTCAGCAGCTCCAGATTACAATGAAACAGGAGCTGATTTACACTGCACCCTGCAGTGAAAAACAGACATCCAAAGGATTTTACTCTGCAGTCAGAGAAGGGAAATGCTGAGACATTGTGGGAATTTCTGCACACATGTCAGAAGATGGACATGAACTAACTTTGTTTCTTCACTTTAAATTGCTTGAACTGGATCCAGCTGCCTAGGTGAGCAAAACCCATGCTTGCTCAGTAGCACCCTGCCTCAGGTCTGCAGCTTTTGGACTAGAGCTGGCCTGTGCCTGGCTGGACTGGAGAGCAGGGTGATTGACAGTAGCATGCTCAAACAAATAGACTCACAGTGATTTTCACCATCTCAGAAATAGTTTCTGTTTCATTTCCTGAGGCTGACTTATTGCAGCATCTAGGGTAGCATGGCCCTAACTTTAAGTATTAGGTATAGTAACATGTCATTTCGTGTATAATTTAACATATCCTTACAAGAAATTATATTCTTAAATCGTAGTCTTTATTCATGTAGTTACTTACTGTTCTTAAAGACATTTTGCGCAGGTGAACTTTCTTTAAAAAAAAAGTTCAATTCCTTTTATTTTATTTATTCATAATCTGCAAACCATTTTTTATGTAAGAAAAAGATATCAGCAATTATCCTTCAAAGCCCATTTTTAGCGGAAGTCAATTATGTTGTATATTTAGTACCCAATTATTCTATGTCTGTTCATTCTGATGGAAATTCTTCATCCCAGAGATTTTAACAAAAATGTGTTTTGTAAAGCAGTCACTTTCTCCACATAATGTATAAATTAATAGTGCAATGGCAGAAAGCAGCCTTTGGCCTTACATGTACTGCTGAGCATACCTGCACTGCACCCAGTCACCAGTGTATCTCTCTGAAGGTAGAAGGGTAACACATAAAGCTCTCTTTGAAATAGGCTTAGAAACCCCACAGAGCCCTGTGTGGAGTTACTTCAGTAAGACAGGAAGGTGGGTGGGGAGGACAGTGAGGGTAAGGTGTCTGTAACACCAGACTTCCCCAAACTCCATTTCCACTGAATGTCTCTCTCAAGCCTCGGGGGGGGTCAACGATTGAAAAGGCATAATGTGGATGGCAACATGGGAATGGGCTTTGACAGAGGATGGCCAAACAAGGGCCAAGGCTGAATGTGCCATTGTCCAAAATCCAGAATTTTAATATTAACATCATGGTTTAAGAGGCAACTTAATTTATAGAGAAAGAGTGAAAAATATTGGTCTTAGGCAGTGCTAGAATCTTTTGGATTTCTAGAACTGGATTGTCCAAAATCCAGAATTTTAATATTAACAACATGGTTTAAGAGGCAATTTAATTTATAGAGAAAGAGTGAAAAACATTGGTCTTAGGCAGTGCCAGAATCTTTTGGATTTCTAGAACTGATAAAATATATTTTCTTTGTCCTATGTTGTTCTTCACTTACTAACATTTGCTCCTTTACAACGCAGAAGTCTTTCGTCCTTACATGTGTCTAAAGAGATACTTCCAAGTAGTTTAGGCATTACATTTCAGCTAACTGGAATGAGTACATCTATATTTAAAACAAAGATTTATCACTGTCATCCCAAAATAAAAAAAGTAATAGCAAAACGATCAGCCACTGTTAAAGCCGTGACATGCAACACTGAAGCAGAGGTATTTCTTGAGACACTGCAGTTAGCTCTCAGGAGCTGTGCTGCTGGTGAGGGGTTGTAGCTCTGACTTCAGAAGCAAGAAGCATAAGAGCCATCGCTTTCAGATCAGTGTTTAGTGCCACCAATGAATAGAAGACAGGGTCAGATTAAGAGCTCGTGCTACACATGCTGGGTGTTCTATAGATTCTTATCAGAAACCTCAGAATTTCTCAGCCATATGATACGGCTTGTCTCCTTCTTGAATTTAATTTAACTATTGAGCTGAAAACTTGCCCTTGTAACACAAAGTCTATATCTCATTGCATTCAGGTCAGAGCAAAATGTGGCTGGGATATAAACAGCATGTAGGTGTTGTGCTTGTTTTTTTGCAGGGGGGAATTTTTACACTGTGTATCATGTTCCAACGCAACTGTGACTCCTGAGTGCAGCTGTGGCTGTGCGCTTCATGGGCTGTCATGGATAATTATGATGAAGCTAGTCTTTTAAATGACTTCAGGGTGGTTTTCTGCTACAAAATAAAAGAAGGCTGGGGAGAGCTTTTACACTGGACCCCTGCTTGTACAACTTCAATGTTAGCTTATTCCCCAGTTCTCCTGAAGATCATATCAACTAGCTCTCTCTAAAGATGGTGGGGAGGTAGCTAACTCCAAGGATGGATCCCAAAAGACACTGTTCCCAAGACTAGGTTTGGCTCCTAAGAGTTCTGTAACACTCCTCCACAAAGCTTTGGAGCCTCCCATAATTTCATTCCAGACCTCAGGGGATGCACTACAAACTCTTGGGTTCCTTCTCTGGGAACGAGACTTTGGTGGGCTTCAACATCAGTTCAGATACCTTACAAACAAGTAAGTGGAAGGAGCAGTCTGTTCCAGATGGAGCTAGCATTAAACAGTGTGTGCCTCTTGACAGGCACAACTACCCCTGACTTCTTGTATTTAGCAGAATAATAGAGCAAATATTCCCATTTGTGAAAGAACTCCTGAAAGACAGTCCCTAAAAGCATTAGGTTATAGACAATATCAATTACAATACAGCTATAGAAGAAAACTTCAGGTTTAGGAAGGATTTTTTTTCCTTAATGTTTATTTTAGGAGCATGAAGAAGATGTAATTTTAAAAGTCCTCAAGGATCTTTAGGATTCCCTATTTTCCTGTTCTGGCCAAAATCAATGTCTTTTACCACAAGAGCTTTTCAAGACAAAAGACCAAAACACCTATCCTCTTTGTCTAGCCAAAGAGCGAAGGCTGTGGCCATAGTTGTAGTCCAGCCATGGTTACAACCACAGTGATTCTGCTGAGATCTCCCTGGACACTTCACTTGCCTGGCTGAAATTCAGGGCTTCTCAGCTGCACTGACCTTTCTACTACCTAGTTAGCAGAAGTCAAACCGCAAAGACAGTTAATGGAATGTGCTTCTGGGACCATGAAGGTATGGGCATTGAGTCACCTGAACTTGAATTTAGAAAACTGATAACTTGCTGTTTCAAGCACAGCATCCTGTTAAGCAAGCTGACTTTTGTTGCTCCTGCTCCAAGGTCTCTGCAAGAAGCCTGAGGACTCTGGGTACATAATGGGCTCCAGTGCATACATCAGACATGGAAACATTCAGTGCCTAAGTGCCTCTGAAAACAAAATAAATCTGGAAATAAATAACACTTCCTGCAATATCATAAAATCCTTTAGAACACAAATCATGCACATACGTAGCATGTTTCAAACACAATGCAGAACAAATAAGTTAAAATTTCAGAAAAAAGATATCATCATATTTCTGCACTTGTGAGGCCACTCTTGGTGTACTGTGTACAGTTCTGGTGTCCTCAGCATACCTCAGCATAAAAGGGACATGCAGCTGTTGGAGCAAGTCCAGAGGAGGGCCATGAGGATGATAAGGGGGCTTAAGCACCACTTGTATAAAGATAAGCTGAGAAAGTTGGGGCTTCCTCTGGAGAAGAGAAGGCTGCATGGAGACCTCATAGCAGCTTTCCAGTGTCTGAAGGGGGCCTATAAGGGTGCCTGAGAGGGACTTTTCATTAGGGAGTGCAGTGATAGGACAAGGGGTAATGGGTTCAAGCTTAAACAGCGGAAGTTTAAGATAGATATAAGGACCCTCACAGTTCTTTACTGTGAGGGTGGTGAGACACTGGAATGTGTCCCAAGGAAGTTGTGAATGCTCCATCCCTGGCAGTGTTCAAGGCCAGGCTGGATGGAATCTTGGATGATGTGGTTTGATGGGAGTTGTCCCTGCCCATGACATGGGAGTTGGAACTAGATGATCTTAAGGTCCTCTCTAACCCAAACCATTCTATGACTCTCTGATTCTATCTTGAGGTTCTTTCCAACCTTAACTGTTCTATGATTCTATGATTCATTCCACTCAATGACAGATGAAAATAAAGACAGTATTTTTTTAAGGATAGTTTTATATACGTATTAACTCCCCAGTTTGGTTGCCTCGGGTAGCAACCTGGTAGGAATTAACTGCAGTTCTTAAACACTTAGTGCAAAACTGTAAAAAATACATTCAGTTTGCTTACCAATGCAAGTTTGGTTAATAAAACTTAATCTTGTGTCTTAGAATTATATGGCCACTTGAATGCAATATGTAAAACATTTTGGGTTGTAATGCTAAAAAAATGTGTTATGTTTTTGCATAGAGTTTCAAATGCTGTTAATTCAGTTACCATAGGTGCTGAAAAACATGTTTTCTGCTAATTTGAAAATATTTTACTGGAGAATTTGGCTAACCCTGCTGATCCAGGAACTTCATATCTTTGAATAGTTTGAAACTATCTTCTTGAATATTCATTGTCATGCTGCATAGCAAAAGAATGAAAAATAGTTACATATATGAGTATATTGTGTATGTGTTTACATGTAATACAGGCATCCCTTACTGTACTGCATGTGTATACATGCATATTTACACAAAGGAGATATGCAGTAAACCACTAAGATTTCTTTTCCAGTTCTAGATAAAGATCAGGAAAGCCATCAACCCCAAAGGCTGTGCTTATACATTCCCACCCAGGTGTCTCTGAAATAGTAGACTGCTCTTAGATTTGGCCATTGATGTTTGTTTCTTCATGCAGGGAACCCAATGTTATTGTTCTTCTAGATACTTTGACAGAAAGAGTTATTTGTCCAATCTTTTCCCTAATTTTGAGGCACAGAAGAGTGATATCACAGAGACAATTTATTATTACAATAGCAAGCAAAAGTGCAAAGCTTTTGTATTGGTCCCTCATGCCAAGTCAGAGTATATGCTGAAAAATAAACTCATATTTAAGTCCTCTCCAAAGAGACAAGCTGCTGCATTGTCACTTCTCCAGCCCTAGAAAAATTCTACTTTTCTTGGAAACAGACCCAAATGTCAAGTACACCTCAGATGTTCAACAGAGATTTAATTAGTGGAGAAAGAGGAGAGTAGAGACAGAAAGACACAGATTTCACTCTTATCATGCACTGCCCTTTTGGCAATATGGACCCCCAGCATGCACCTCACTTCCTCTGCCTTGCCTTGCTGTGCCACCACATCACATTCCTTGCCCTGTAAAGAATCCCTCAGCCAGTTACATGGAGATTTTATCATTATTCCTGCCTGAAAGTGGTACTTATGTATGTTCTTTGTAAAGTGTTTTATGTCAATGGCTGCAAAATAATTTGCAAGACCATCAGCCATTATCATTATTGCACTTAGCAATCACCAAGTTTTCAGTTCACTGGCTGCACAGATGACATATTTTAGGATAAACAGAATGCTTATTATTTCTGCAATGAAGAGTTACGTTGTCTTTTTTACTGCTTTAAATCTCTCTAAACTTTACATTAAAGTAGCTTATTGTAATATTTTTACATCACCTTTACAAAGACTGTTGATGACATTTTTAGCATTGTCTTGAAATAAAAACTGTGATTTATTTCAAGAAGATTAGATTTTTTAAAAATCAGAAGCCAAAATATAAACTCATGAATAAAACTGAATTATTTTTAGATATAATTTTCCACCAAAAATTAAATAATAATAATAATAATAAAAAATACTTAGATTTATTT
>NW_009943074.1:18526-18898 GCF_000696875.1 Nestor notabilis | reverse complement strand
GATTTACTGACGGCATTACAGCGTGTAGATGCTGGGATTTCATTACATCCACCTACATAAAACAACCTACTGTTACAAACACGCTTCCAGGCGTTCTATCGGGATAAACCCCTGATCCTCGTTAACACGCTGTGCATGCTATGTGCGTGCATGTCTCATGTCTGCTCGAAAACACTGCACCTTAAGCCAAGTCCTCACATAATGGACGCAAGGCTTTCCATCTCTGTGGTCTAAACTACATCGCAAACGGGAGAACGAGCAAAACCTGCAGCTGTAAGGAAAGGTGCTCACACAGTAACCACAACCTAAGTTTGAAACCGACATACGCGACTGCAGGAGTCCGGGGGGTGAGAGCAAACACCATCTGAGAGA
>NW_009943074.1:10127-18495 GCF_000696875.1 Nestor notabilis | reverse complement strand
GGCAGCCGCTTCCCAAGCTTGACATGTTCAGCCTTGAAAACAAGGGAGCCCAGGAGGGGGGTGAAGAGGAGTAATTACAGTTTGAAATATCTTAAGGCTATAAAGATCTAGGTATAAACTTGTTTGCTCTAAGGGGAAGAAAAAAAAAAAAATGCAAACCAAAAAACAAAGCAGGCATAAGCCGTATTCAAACCAAGAAATACAAACTAAACAAAGGGAGACTTTTAACTGCTAAAAATCAATTAGCATTTAGAATAACAAGCCCATTTGGAACCATTTCTGAGACACCGCTTGTCTGTACCACCTAACCAAATTGTGAGCAGTCCACTTTGCTGGAATTGCTTTCAAGACAAAATTAAATAAAGCATTTTATAGTCTGAAGCCCATTACACTAGAATTTGAGAAACAAAATACTCATGTGGTAAGAAGCACTGTATGAAAACTATCACCCTTAAACACCTAACCCTTCCCTATTTCCCCACACTTTGCTCTTTGCTGATATTAAGCGGCTGTACCCTCGGCTGTTGAAGCAGTTGTGCGGTGCCCAGTCTTTTGACTTTCTAGTGGCAAAAAGAAAGTAGCAAGTGTTAGGTTGTGTGATTAAAGGCTCCTCCTCACAGACACAAAGAGCACAGATGAACAGTGTCAGGCAGAGGAATCCCAATAACCCAAATGAAAGCAACCGAGCCCTCTGCCCGGCTGCTCCCAGGGCTGTCAGAAACACAGGCAGCCCAGGACGCCAGGGTGATTCCCAGGCAATGGGGGAGCAGAGGCTCTCTCTAGATCACCTTACAGACTGGAGGAGGGAGTTACTGGGTATAGGGCTCATTATGACATGCTAGGAAGATTTTGGGATTGCAGAAGGCAAAAAGGATATTTAGAGGAAGAACCTAAGGCAAGAAAAGGGAGGGATGCTGCCTGGGTACCTCTGTCAGCAGGTGATCTTTGGCAAACACCAAGCTGGACTAGCTCGCAAATAGAGAAGAGGCTTGGGAGCCAAGACTTAGAGCAACCAGGAGTCTGGGCCAGCTTTGGAGAGACCAGAAGGTCTGAGATTTGGCTACTGGAGGGATCAGGACACCTGGGGACTGGGCACTGTTACGGACAAATCCAGACCAGCTGCTAGAGAGACCCAGTACAGTCTGGAGGCACCTGGGAGGCCAGGGGATTGAGGGACCAGCTACAGAGCAGAATAAGAGACTAAGGCCACTTGCTGGAGGGATCCATACTGTGCATGTGTGTATTTTCCATAAACAGACCTTCATCCCAGACAGCCAGCAAAGGGAAAGGCTGCTGTGTTTGCCTGAGTGCTGCATTTTCTGCATGGCTGGCCATATACATATAGTGTGTACACGTGCGCATGTGCCTCTTGGGAATACATCCTTGTGGAACTGGCCACAAGGAGCTGCAGCAGTCTCCTCTATACTGGGCTACCAGATACAGCAACTCCTAATACAGACCTATCTAAACTTGTATTACTCTATCACCTTACTGCTTAATGTTGCTGGAGAGACCAAGTTTCCACACTAATGCAATTAGAGCAAAACACCGCTACAAAGATTTCTTTTGAGCAAGTGCCTGAAGGAATCAGTCTGAATTACATATTGTTCTGCAGGAGTGTAAAATAACCCTGGTAAAAAAGAAGCTGGCTGCCAACCAAGATTTTTGCCTTTTTTTTCCCCCCTTTTTAAAATAGCTCTGCTCATCAGCTTAAGGTCACATCAGTACTTGGATGAGAAATCACAGAAGGTGAGAAGCCGGAATATTAATGTTACATCCAGGCTTCTTTGAGCTAAAACAATAGGTGTAGTTCCAAGGCAATTACAAAATAAAGAAATGGTGCTGCAGTCCACCCTCCATCCTGCACATTTCACCAACACTAGCACTTACGCATCACGGTGCACAAACAGTTCAGGGAGAAACTAATAAATTTCTTTGTTTTGGCAAGCATGGAGTTTAATAATTGGTAAGTGTGGGACATCGCCAAAATAGGAATTTCTGCCTCCTCCCCAACCCTGTCATGTTCCTGCCCCTCCTCTGTGCTGATAGGAGTGCTCAGAAGCCTTTGGAGCAAATCAGATCAGGGAACTGATTTGTCTGCAAGTTAATCATTCTTTTCTGAGCTGGGTCAGTTCAACCACCAGCAGTTCCTGATCCAGTGTGCCACAGGACAAGTAACTTGCACAAAAGAAATACACTGAAAAAACTTCTTCAGATTCTAAGTGAAGCTTTTAGGAATATGGTTTGCAATGCAACCTACAAAAACTTGTATTAGCAGAACTGAGGGGTCAGCAAATCACAAGTAGCAGGGAGGGATTTCTGCTCACTGCTGAAGAAAATAGCCATGCATGCACCCCTCACATCCCTACCTTTACCTCCTGTTTTAACCCTGTGCACAAGGTACAGCTCGTTTTTCCTTCATATTTGCAAGTTCATCTACTCAGAATTCTGAAAATAAAAATGTATTGGATTCAGCTTTTTTTTTTGGTATTTTTAGTTGCTTGATTCTTTCCTGGGGGAAAAAAAATCCAGAGGCTTCCCAATTTAAATGTTAATATTTAAAACCCCAGTTTTCAAGTGGATGAAATCTTTGTATTCAGAAGTTCATGAAAAGTGGGAGCTGTGAGAGTAGATCAGAGTATTTTTCTAGGGAAAGGAAAATCAGCATGACTGTTCAAAAGCTGAGCAACAGCCAAGGGGCTGCTAAGGTTGCAGAACTTCAACAGTTGGGAAATAAGACTCAACTACAAGTGACAGGCAAGTTCAGGTTTTTGCTGTGGAAAAGTTGAGAATTAATACTAAAAAAAATGATACAAGTAATGGATCCTGGGGAGCTGTTGAGATGAATGAATCACAGCTGTAATATAGTCAGGGATTAAAGTAGCCTAATTACTATGAATTGCTGAAAAACTCAATAGGCCCAGATTTTACAAGTGACAGATTTGTATCACAGCCACTAACTGCATCAAGTGACCCATGTAAATTTAGGCACATTATGAGACAGAACACTGAGAAGGAGAATACCTTAAAATCAGGGTGTATCTCAGAGGGAGGGAAAGGAAGGATGCTGTGTCACATAGAACCAAGGAATAATCTCTTCATGACAGACTTTAAAAAAAAAATCAAATCAATATAAGGTACATGATTCAAATACAAAGACCATCTGGGAGAATTAAGGATGCCATAAGCACGAACGTATCTTGAAAGATGTGGTTTGGATCAGACAGCAAACTTAAACATTGAAGAGAATGACACAGGCTTAAATGATTCAGGCTGGGACCTTTTAGTGCAAAAAAATAAAAAAAATAAAAAAATCAAAACAAAGAAAGGATTGCTGAACTCTGTGAAGGTGGCTCTGCCCATAAAGTTGTAGCCCCAGAATGAGACTGAAGGACATCTGTTCTTATTTAATAATGTGCAAGTGATCTGGCTCTGCAGAAACCTGGGTTTAGCATTTGCAGTCACCCGGGAGCCTGAAAATCTTAAGAACAAGAGTGCAACTGCAAGATTTGAATTAAAGCTGAACTGAAACCCTGGTGCCCCTGTGCTTATGAGAAACTGTAAAAAGATTCAGCAGCTAGGATGGGGTACGTTACACATCACTGAATAGACTGGCAGAGGAAACATTTGGCAAGTACTGAGGCAGTTGCTCACTCTTGCAAATGAATTTGGCAGCTGCATAAGATGACTTGAGAGCGTCTATAGGTAGTAATGGCTGCAAAAGTTCCATTAGGTCATCATATAGTCCTCTTTACTGACACGACAGCAAGACAGTGCCAAGTCATTTGATCTGCCTATCTTAAGAGCCTGCTGCAGCAAAGGGTGGGTGAGAAAGTTTTCAGCTCTAAAGGTCTGTCGTAGGGACAGTTGTTTCATGGGTAATTCCCAAAACTAAGAGTTGCAGGCATTATTCATTAAGGAGAGGATTGAGGATGACAAAGTTTCACAAGCCAAAAGTTGCAAGACGACTTCACCTGGAAGTTACAGGGATTATGTATGTTCTCAGCAGAGTATAATATATACAGAGTATATAATACTCAAAGTATTTTTAGAAATACTTTTAGATAATGTGTTTCAAATGGCTTTCTGATTTCACTTTTTTTTTTCTCATCTTCATCAACACTTTCACCATCAATTTTGCACTTTCTTGTTTTCATCCTTGCTGTATGCAAACCTCAGACCTGTCCTTTCCCTTCTCCTGCACAATTATTCCTGAACATTCCCAAACCTCTGTCCTGCTTTGGGGGCGGGGAGGACAAGCGGAAGCTTTACCTCTTTTTTTCAGCATCTATTTCTGTGATCACCATCTAGCATGTATTAACTTGTAGTATCTAACAGTTCTTGCAACTGCTACAAGGACAAGGGTGCATGTATCTCATGACAACCACAGAAAACAGAGATGTTAACAATGTAATTATTACCTTTACACCACTCTTCTGAAACAAGCCTGAATTTCACATGGCCTGCTCCACAGCTCTTATCAGCTGAAATTCCAAGCATAAAAGCTAACTAAACTTCCATCCCCTCTGCTAATGCAAGGCATTCTCTCAACATTTAGCCCACTGAAATGGGAAATACTCAAATTAGACAATTAAAATGTCTCCCATGTCAAAATTTCAAGAATTTATCTTCACCTCAGTCTGACATTCCCGGCCCCACACATTCAGATCTGTAACCATCCTACATACTAAGCTTGGCTTAAAGCTACAGGGCTCTAAGTTACAATATTAGATGACTGTACAACACCATGAATTAGCTCTTCGCTTTATAAGTCATGTCCTTAGCAAAGCCAAGAGCACCATTCTTTACAAATTCAGAAGTACATCCAGTTCCTAATACATGCTTGTACCTTCTCCGATCCTCTCTTCAACAAGCTTTTTGATGACTGACCAGAAGCAGCTGAGAAATACATAAAGATTTGAAAGCATGATTTTTCTCAGGGTATTTTGCTCTAATTCTTAAATCCTCATTAGCAAGATATCCTTTAGATAAAAGAAATGATGTAAGAGAAGCCAAGTTTCTACAATTGTCCTGTCTCTTCATAGAGAGATGAAAATGTTGGAGATCATGTATTTAAATACTAACCTCAGAATACTCCTCCATTCACTATTCCCTGCATTTGACATAGGAGCAGCTATCTCCATGCTTCTGATTTTGCTCAGCAGGTATTTTGAAGACAGTGAGAAAACCATCTTATCATTATCTTGTTGACTTTAGTGAAGTCATATAGTGACAAAGCTTCTGTTTCAGGGGAGAACTTGAGGCCGAAGGCCAAAAGCTAGGACTGAAGTCTAGTTATGCTGTCATGGTGTGAGAGCCTGGAAATTGAGCTTGTTTCAAACACCACTTACATTCCATAGTGTGAGAGTCAGGAAACTGAATTTGCCTCAAAAACCACTTAAACTGTGCTTATCTCAGATACCATTCGCATTCAACCATGGGAGGCCTTGCAGGAATTATTGCAAACGAAGCGAACAAGGATGTTGGCTCTCAATACTCTGTATGCAGGATCCCGACCCCCTTGTTCTAAGCTGATAAGCCTCCACAGGACTGTGAAAAATGCTGACTTAAAGGATGGGGCACAATATGAGGGACAACAACCACCCAGAGGACCCTCTCAGAACCCCAGATGTGGAACTGCGCATGTGTTCACTAAAACACGTCCGTTATTATCATAGTAACACCTCTCTACGCTTCACATACAAATTATGATAACACCCTAAAGAACATGAGCACAGAAGGGCAGGACTCAGGTCAGAGGGTGAGCTCCCACCACCAACAATACCCTGCATGAAGAGGACCAACGAGACGTCGCTGGAGCCATGGGTGGTGACTGCTTGCAACTCCGCTGACCTCTCTCTCCTCCTCTTCTCTCTATCTCTCCCTGCACCAATCTCTCCACGAATAAACACTTGAGTTTGTTAAAGAGTTTCAGTATCTGGCCTCGTTTGTGCCTTAATTCCAACCAGGCAACAAATATATTGACTGTGACCAGGTCTGACCCACATATGTCTTCTGACCAGGTTGAGACACATGGCAACACAGGGCATCCAAACAATATGCATAGCTACAGAAAGATTTGGTGACTATCTGTGAAGGGATATAGGCCAAGTCTGCAATAACAGTCATGATAGCTCAAAAAACCCCTTCCAGTTCCCTTCAATAAGGCATTTCTTGTCTCTCCACCTGATAGCTACATTCTCTCCATCTTCCCTTAAATCCACCTGTTCATCTAGTGGAGACAGGAGGGCTGGGGGAAAGGGAAAAAAACAAACACAATGCCCACACCAGGACTTTCCAATGGGTAGGAGAGTGGAAAAGAAAAACATGAGAGAAATTTCAAATAAGATTTCTCTTTTGCCCATCTTCACTCTTTACATACATAGAGCCTGATAATAAATTTTGAATAACCGAGAAGAAACTAAGAAGAAACTATGTGTACAACTTCCCTCAGAATGAATGAGGAACCTGAAGGAATTATTGCTGCTAAACTTGAATCCTTGAAAATAATCTCTATACAGAGTATTTTCTAAGTTCCTCCTTCTTAAAGTTACAGTATTACAGAATTTCATTTTCTACATATTGTGTGTATTTGCATGCAACTCCCAGGTGCTAAATTATTATAAATATATTGGGATAGTAAGTCCATTTCCCAACATATCCCCCACTATCCCTTGGAAACATGAGTTTGCTTTATATCTGCAGTGTCAAGATTAGTCTCTGTCTTTGCACAAAATAAGAGTATTTAAATCTTCTTTTTTTTCTTGCTTACAAATGTTAGTTTTTAGTAACTTAACAAGTTAAAGCAAAATGCATAACAATTGTTGTCCTCGAATGAAGCAGAGCTCTCTTCAACAGCAGAGACATCACTATTCAAAAGTAAAGAACTTAGTGATTTAAATTTTGTCATTGTAAAGAATCAACAGTTCAATAGGCAAGTTACTGCTGCAAAACTCACTCCCACTAATGTTGAATATTTTACATCTAATATAACTCTGGTTTTCTTTATTTCCTGACCACATAATACCCTTCTGATTTCTGGTTTCCTTCCCCTTTCCCTCATTACTTCATTAGTTCAAATACACGTATCAGAGCACACTTAACTAGCAAAAATGGAAAGTATATCTCACTGTCAATTCACTGCTCTTTTCTCAAACGTGTGAATAACCTGGTTATATCATCTGTCACTACATAAAGTCTAGTTATTCACATGACACCAAGATATAATCATATCAAATTATAAATTATGTTGTACTAACTGTGGAAATACCACACCAGAACTACACGAGTCTGGATTTGTTTTACAGCAGCCTATTATACTGCATTGCAGATGGCTACACTGTCCAAGAAAGCAGCTTTACAGCCACTGAACATTACACCATATGTTGCCTTTGGTGGTGAAGCTGGTGCAAGTTCCTTCTTCCCATCCTACTCTTGATTGCTAATTCTACTACCACAGCATATCTTACTGCTCAGCTGGTGGGCAGCTCAAATTCAAGATGAGCAACACTCAGAGATGGGAACTTCTCCAACAAGCTAGTATGCCACATAAGTACACTATACTCTTCTGCTTGCTTTCAGTCTATGGCAACTGACTCCACATTATCTGACTATTGCTACAATCAATAATGGTTTTTCCATTGATAGACTTTAAAGCTAAAGAGCTAGGGAATTCATGGCTGCTGCATTTGGTGCTTTTGAGCACAGAAACAGAAGTTCCTGAGGACAGTGTTCTGCTTGGTACATAGTTCTGGTCACCACTACAGAGAAGGTGATGAATCTATAGGAAGAAGAAGTCAAAACAACCAACCCACCCCCCAAAACCCTGAAGAGTCAAGAGAACAAGCAATGTCAGACTAAAGAGCCTCTCATTTTGTTTGTTTTTTAAAGTCCTGAGACCTTTGAATACTTTAAGATTACAGTAGTAAAGTTACTTCACTGAAATGCTGTTCCCTGCTTTGCTATCATACCATCTCCACGTGTAACTATAAACAATGCATGAGCACAGCCAAGGGGAACTCTGAATGTGCATGATCAGTTGCGGAAAGGCTAGGGAAGGTCTTACGCCAGCAGCAAAGAGAAGACATCATCTCATATCCCAAGGAAGAACAAGCAAAAGGTGTTGTCCTTGGGAGATGCCAGGAAGTCCCAAAGCTGCAGAGCAGAAAACACAAGCCATCTAGAACTAAATAACCACAGAAGTCTCAGTGAGAATACTACCCACAACGTGCTGACTGCTGGGCAGTGGGATACTGGGCAGGGAGAAGGAGGTAATTTTAAATCACAGAGCTAGCAAAGAAATTTGGTACTATTTTGGGTAAGAAATTATAACAAAATTTACAAACTTGCAAATGATGCAGTAATAAAT
>NW_009943074.1:8727-10096 GCF_000696875.1 Nestor notabilis | reverse complement strand
AGGAATGCCACAGTCATACTAAGGTGCACTTGGTAAGTAAGAGCTACAGATGGTTACATTTACCTAAAGACTTAACTGCTTTACCAACTGTTTCCAAAAATATTTTAAGGGTCCACTGACCTGCAGCTACACATGCAGTTCCACCACTAAAATAGAGAGAGAGTAAAATGCACCTGATTGGAATATCTTACCCAGGTCAATCTGTGAAGTGCAATAACAGAAATGACTGCAGTAATAGAAATTACAACAAATGCTTCTACTTTTACACATGTCCAAGTAATTCTAGCAATAGTATGTTTCATTATGAAATGTCAGGCCTGAATGTTTTCAACTGTGTTATCTAGAAACCAAAAGTAGGCAGTTAGACTAAAATTGGACAGTGACAAATTCTGAAAATAACACTTTTTAACCCCCTAATTAAAAGTGACAGGCAATGATTACTACTGTCATAACTGAATGAAAAGTGGTTTTCCTCTTATTATACTCATATTCATTGGTTAAGAGGGTTTTCATTCATATTGAGTGACAGGACGATCAGACTAACCTGTAACAATGTTCTAGAAAGCTAAAGGAGCCAACAAACATTCCTATTATGAAAATAAAGCTGACTTAAATGAGCAGAATCTAAGCCTTACAGACCAACGAACTCAGTAAACATTAACATTCCGGTGAAGTTGGTGAGAATATATTCAAATAATAAATACAGTTAATAACACAGCCATGAAAAACATCTAAAAACACCCGGTGGAAGTCATAGGGTGAACACACAAACCCTGTTGTGAAATACAGTTACAATCTGCCTTCATTGTTAGCCCAAAGATAGCGTTTGAGTTTAACTTCTGACAAAGTCCTTCTTGGAAAACACATTAACAGATGTTAGTGATGAATGAAAGACAGAGTACTCCTGAACCAAAAAGCAGGTGAGCTTTAACAGAGTAAATCTCTATATCCAGCTTTCTGTTCACCTACATCAGATTCAAACAATAAAATCTCAGTCCAACTAGAATGTTGTATCTAAGTATGCAGGTGAAAAAGCTATTCATTTCCACACACAATATAATAAACCCAAGGAAAAGACAAAGTAACACTCCTAGATTAAAAGTACCAACAGAAAGCAAGCGGTAAACTCAGATAATAAGCATAAATTAAATTCATTATGTATGTTTTATATAAATTATAAATTATATATATATTAAAAATGTTAAGTTGAAGAAGACAGTGCAGGTAAAAGCCTCAGTTCTAACCAATCCCACTTACTAGCAACGCTGAGCAGATAAAATCATAGAATAGTTAGGGTTGGAAAGGACCTTAAGATCATCTAGTTCCAATCCCCTGCCATGAGCAAGGACACCACACACTAAACTATGTC
>NW_009943074.1:0-8342 GCF_000696875.1 Nestor notabilis | reverse complement strand
CAGTACTCCAAGTGAGGTCTCACAAGAGCACAGTAGAGGGGCAGGATCACCTCCTTTGACCTGCTGGTCATGCTTCTCTTGATGCAGCCCAGGATACATTTGGCTTTCTGGGCTGCAAGCGCACACTGAAGCCAGCTGATGTTCAGTTTCTCACTGACCAATGAGACCCCCACACACTTCTCAGGAATCACTTCTCTGAACCACTTCTCCGCCCAACCTGTAGCTGTGCCTGGGATTGCCCCAATCCAGGTCTAGGACCTTGCACTTCACACTGCTGAACTTCATAAGGTTGGCATCAGCCCACCTCACAAGCGTGTCAAGGTCCCTCTGGATGGCATCCCTTCCCTGCAGCGTATCAACCGAGCCACACAGCTTGGTGTCGTGGGCAAACTTGCTGAGGGTGCATCAATTGCACTGTCCAGGTTGCCAACAAAGATGTTGAACAGGATCGGTCCCAGCACTGACCCCTGAGGGACACTGCTCCTTACCTGTTTCCAGTTGGACACTGAGCCATTGACTGCAGGTCTCTGCATTCGGCCATCCAGCCAATTCTTTATCCACTGAGTAGTCCATTCATCAAATCTATGTCCCTCCAATTTAGAGACAAGGATGTTGTGTGGGACAGTGTCAAACGCTTTGCATAAGTTCAGGTAGACAACACCAGCTGCTCTACCACTGTCCATCAGTTCTGTAGCCCCATCATAGAAGGCCCCCAAATTGGTCAGGCAGGATTTCCCCTTAGCGAAACCATGCTGGCTGACATCAAGCACCTCACTGTTTTTCATGTGACTTAGCCCATGCTTTCCAGGTGAATCTGCTCCATGATCCTGCCAGGCACAGAGGTGAGACTGACTGGTTTGTAGTTCCCTGGGTCTTCCATTTTCCTCTTCTTGAAAATGGGGGTTATATTTCCCTTTTTCCAGTCATTGGGAACTTCACCTGACTGCCATGATTTTTCAAATATGATGGACAGTGGCTTAGCAACTTCTTTTTCAACTCCTTCAGGACCTGCAGATGGATTGCATCAGGTCCCATGGACTTGTGCATATTCATGTTCCTAAGATGATCTCAAACCTGATCCTCTCCTATATTGGGCCTGAGGTCTATTTTCCCAGTCTATAGAGAGCCTATAGCCTTCCATTCCAGCATTCCAGTCATAAGAGCCATCCCACCATATTTTTGTGATGCCAAGATACTAAGTACAGTTCAGAGATCTGCCTGTCCACTGTTCCTTCAAATTCAAATTATCTGTAATTTTTTGTTATTGCTTATAGGTCTTCAGAATGTAATGAGGGTAAGCAGAAACCAAGCACTTTGAAGAGCTGCAATAATATCCTTCCAAACACACTTATGATTCTGTTTTCAATTACTGTTAAACAGATTAGAAATGTTAAAGTACCTTTCATTTTTAAAGAGCATACAGACTTATCTGATAGAATTCTCTGGAAGCATGTGAGAAAAAGTACTAATGACAATGTCAACTAAATTACCTCCCCTCCACACGTGTTGTCAGTGACAACAAGTACTATATTCTGAATACAAAACAAAGATAACAAAGAGATTGCTGTGCTCTTTGCCTCTTACGTTCAAAAAGCAGTAGGAAAGTTCATTTTCTTGCACAGATGTGTATTTATGGAAAAACATCATTTTCCAGTATTCAAAACTTAGAATCATGATTAGCAAACTGCCTGTTGAACAGCATGTTCAGTATCTTACAGTTCAAAATGTCTTAAAATTACAACACGCAGGTAGGTTTCACTCAACAACTCAACTCTTGTAGAATTTCAGAGTCCCTAATGCTGCACTTTTATTAGTGACATTTTAGGAAAGTTTATTTTGAAAAGAAGCCTGAAAAAGCAAGTACTTTTTTAAGATACACCATAACTTTTAGATTGATGCTATCTAATCAAACCTTTACTTGTCTGCTCCAGGAAATGGATCCTGTGTGTCAGATAACAAGGTTTTTTTGAAAGAAAAGAATGCACAGCATTTTCAGGGCTGGGTTTCAGAAAGATTAGCTCTGGGAACAGTGCAGTTGTCCAATGGTCCACAGGTGTTTCACAAGAATGTCAATGGAAACAGGGGGATTTATTTACACATTCCACTGCTGCACTGGAAATCCAACCACAGCAGCTTTGAGCATGGTATAAAGCTAACAAGCAGTTTATCATCTGCATCAAATGATATGGATACAATAAACCATAATAGTATGCACACACAGATTTTTTTCAATCTTTAAATTATTTTAATGCCCCTTTAACAGAGGAGTCTTCTTTGGCTGCAGAGTCTGGCAGTCAGATATAATTCCATTACGGTATTAATAATAACAAAAAAAACCCAAACTGACTTTGGCTTTCATAACTGGTTTCCATTACTTTTGAATTTCACACCAAAACCAGCTTTGACAAAATTTAATTTCACACTACAAAGGAGGTTATGCTTTACACAACGTACGTAATTGCTACTTTAGCTCTAATGAATAGCAGACAAACATGACATAAAGGGCAGAAGCTGTCTTGGAAAACTTCAGTTATTAAGAAATTAAGATTCAGCAGAGCCCTGACACAGTGTTGATTTCACAGCACAGTGCTTGCATTACCTGTGAACCTGATGACCATACTAACATTGACATTAGATACCCTTATTTTATACCACATTTCATCATAGCTTTACAAAGAGTTACAGGGTTAGCCCCATTCTACAGACATAGAAAAGCTTTGGCACAAAATGGCTTGTTCAGTCACTCAGAAAGGCAGCAGCACAACATCAAGAGAAACAGCTCACCAAGTCTCACTCCACGACTTCTTGGATATTTTTCTAAAGCCATCACAGAGAACCCATTCCAGCTGCACCCAGAATTCATGAGACTGAAAAAGCATTTAGTATTTTTTCCACTTCATAACATTTTTTGTTGTAAAAACTGCTCACTTCCCAGATTATTTTGGAAATAAATCCTCTAGTTATCTTTCAAGTTCATTGCTAGACAGAACCAGCAGGCACGTATTTTTCAGAGGTACCCATAGGGAAGCAGGACCACTCAAACTACTTATCCTATGCACACTGAAAATTTACTGGAAATATGAACTTCAATCAGAAGAACTGGAAATTACAGCATGCAGCAGATAAACAGAAACCCTTAGGACAGACAGCCCTTAATTCAGACAGGCTGAATTTTCTCACATTAGCTCTACAAACAGTGTGTATACTCTGGGTCACACTATGATAATGGCAGCATCCTCAGGGCTATCACAGGGGACCAATCAGCCCCTGTTTTCTGGGGCTGAAACCAACAAAAAGAATCAGTGGAAAGGGCTCTGCAAAGCACCTTACAGAATGAAGGGGGTTGCTGCCTGCTGAGGCCTGGAACTCACAAGATACTAGAAAGGGCATCCAGAGGTTGCACAAAGCTTCTAACAAAATTTTTGAAGGAAAAAGAACAAAGACAAGCAAAAGGGACAGATGGAAGGTGGTTCAGGGATGTCATGGTTTAAGCCCAGCCAGTAACTCAGAACCACGCAGCTGCTCGTTCACTCCCCCCAGGTCCCACGGGGACCAGCTCCCAGGACAAAGGAGAAACAAACACAGGAAAATAAGAGGAGCCCACCACTATGTCAGCCAAGTGTCTAAGGTCAATTACTAGAAGCATCTATTGTCTATTCACCTGTGGGAGCACAGGTCTGAGTAGCAGCAACTGGACTGGGAGCTGTGGGCCTTTGTGGTTCATATGCTCACATGCCCGCAGCTGGGATGTGCAACAAAGCAAGGAGCCAACTACTGAACACTGCATAAGATCAGCTACTGGAGGGATCTATATTCTCTCTCTGTGTGTATACCTATACACATATATATAGATGTGTATATAAAATATCTTTTATTTTCCACAAACATGCTTTCACCATGATCAGCCAGAGAGGAGGAACGGGAGGTATCCACTGGCACTGTTTGTGTTTGCCCAAGTGCTGTGGTCTCTGTGTTGGCCTGTTACAGCCATGTGTGTATGTGTATCTGTATTGTATGTACACATGCCTACTGGACCTTGGGACACAAAGCCATGGCAGCTTTGCTTCTATCAGACTTTCAGATTCAGCAGCTCTTATCAGAAATAAAATTAAATATAACTTTGCTAAAGCCTTTTGAATTATAATTCCAACCATTATGGAATCAAGGTGATAAGCAGTCATGAAATGCTCTTTTAAAACTCCATTCATTACACAAAGTATTATCAATTAAGTGAACCCTAAAACAAAGAGAAGGATCATTATCTATGTAATTAATTATGAGGAAACAACAGTGAATTAACTGTAAGACAGATGTTGAAATGCCTGAGCTGGCTCCAAGGGGAATGATTTTCATCCAGCATGGTTAGTAACTCAGTTCAAGTGCAATGCTTTCAAGACGCGCTCAGCTCCTGAGGTCGTACACCTGCATTCACACAACACAGAACATCCCTGCACTGTATCTGTGATCAGGGCACAGTGAAGAGTGGGAAATGAAGACACTCAACCCCACAGAGTCATTCAGGTCCATCAAAGTGCATGTGCTACAGTTCAGAAACTTCAGTATCTTTGCAGTGCTTGCTACCTAGCTTTTTGGAGTAATATTCATTACTGAAAGTAACAAATGAGTAAGTGCACACACATCATGGGAATGACCCTGTTCTGCTCTGATGCTACACCAGAGCTAGCAGCCCATGCTCAGGACCTCAAGTGTCCACTGGAGACACTGAAGAAAACAGCTCAGGTCTTGCACTGAAGAAAAGAAACCCTCATGAATTCTGAAAAACCCCATGAATCCACTCCAAATGGTGAGCATCCTCTGCATGAGGCAAACAACATCTCCAGATTATACTTTTCCACTATTTAAGGTATCCTGACTCCCATCTTGATATTACTTTAGATTAGAATGGGATGACTATAACACTCTTCTGGAAGACACACACCTGTATACGGTGCAACCATCTGGCTTTAAAACTTTTTTTCCTTTTCTATTTTAAAAATATGTTTGTTTCTTTCACTCTACCCAGCAGAACACCAAATAGTTCCACTGTTGCACAACCCTTATATTAGTAGTTCATGAAAGCTTAGTAAGTACTGTATCATTCATAAGCTTTAAAATTCTTTTATGATCCATGGCAGTAAATAAAAAAGGGCATCTTACCAGCTTTGGGCGTATTTGGTGTTTTCATTTCCACCTTGCTGCTCTTATTAACACTGAAACATGCTTTGGTAGTCTTTCCTTTTCCAGCTGACTCCACAGACTGTGTACAATTTACATTTTGATTCTGGTCCTCATTTCTCTTCTGCAGATAGATAAGAAAAAGTTCTTCATGCGGTTGAAGAAAAATGAGAAGAGATCTTACAGATATTAATCTTCATTATCAAACTGTTGACACAGACATATGCAACTATACACAAATATGTGCATTCCAGTGCTCACAACAAAAATCACTTGCATATGATACCAAACAGCATTTGTACAAGTAGTTTATGAACTGAATTTAATAGAAGTCTTCTGCAGATGAAATCGTTAAGAATTATCATGCTTTTTTTTTGGTTCATATTAAAGGTTTTGAGAGAAACTACCTTGTAGCAAACTGCAACTTTATGTACTGACATCTCATTACTAAGTATCTTTGGTTTTTAACTACTTTTGCCAAGGCATTTCAAACATTTGAATCCAACAAAGCCCATGCCAAGATGCAATCTCTTCCCCAGCTACACTAAGAACTGTATTTGAGCTCAATACTGATTATTTTTCTTTATTTGAAAAACATTCCTCTGCATCCGCTTCACAGAGTGATGGGAACCTACCTGAGAAGCAAGATCAAACGCAGTAAGAGCAAAGGTATCAAAATTTACTCTGAACAGACTCATCGTTTAAGCAGAGATTGTTTGTGGTGAGCTTGGATGCTATCTTTTAGTAACAACACTGTACAAACAAATATACTTTTCAGTGCACTGTTTAGTTTACCTCCTTCAATTTCATTTCTTGGTCCACCTCCTTAGTTTCATTCTTGAGACAAACTGTGCTATTTTTTCCTGGTGGTATAAACCTTGGCTTTTTGGATACATTTCCTAGCACTTGACTTGGAGCTGCTGATCGCCTCATATTTAGTTGTACTGCTCTAGAGGGTGGAGAGGAAGGAAGGAAGCAGATAAAGACAACTGTAGTCCGAATAGGCTTTACATATACAAATGCATCCATAGATAACAATATAAGCACTATTTAAAACAAAATAAAAACATAAAAGATTTTCAAATAATAATCTTAATTCACAAGCATAGTACAACTTTATATAAAGTAGCATTGTTGCAGTGAATAGTTTTAGTACTAAGAGAGATCAACTCCAGTGAATTCTGCAGTTGAACATTTCTCTTTCCATTTGAAAAGCCAATAATGCGGATCGCAATAGCAAGAAATGCTCTGGAGATGTGCAACATAGGGCTGCTTAACTAACTTACACCAGGTTATAAAAAGAAAGACAATCTGAAACATAACTAATCATTCTAAACTCTTACAATGTAAATTTGAAAAGCCCATTATTAGTGTACAATGAACAACAAATGTAGGCATGTTTGCATCTTGTTGCAACAGTCAGGGTGTTTCTGCACTTTTTTGACGCTACCCTGCACTCCAGTGGCTTACTAGGGCACAACAACCTTTCTTTCCAAGCCTTGCACAGTAGTAGCACTGTCAAGATGCTTTGCAAACAGGCAGACACTAACGTGAGTACTACTATCTCCTTTATATCTGAACAATTAGCATATATATGATGCTGTTACTAGACATAAGCCTTCATGGCAAAACGGCCTGAACTGTTGTCACTTCCATCGTGGCTGTTACTAAAAAAACAAGGAAAGAGGTCTCTGGCTGCGTCAACAGCAGTTCACATAAATGAGGACTACTTGACAGCAGCGTTGGCATATGAACTTTGGTTAACCCTATGCAATAAGGGAGTAGCTTGGTTATTATAACAGGAGTACACCTGTAGTATACAGTCACTGTGAAAGCTACAAAGTCGTCAAGAACTGTCCAGACGAGCAGACTGCAAGTGCCAGGGCTGACCACAGCCAGCTTCAGGTGCTATATGAATTTGAACAAGAACTCTACCCAATCCTGTAATGCATGGTGACACTTGGGAAGACAACTCAGGACACCCCACAACTCCACGTGAGGACTATGCATAGCGTGCCAGAACCACTACACTAATCGTGCCCACCTCACTTCTAAAGCTTGTCAAGTGTTCTGGTTTCCAAATCCAGTTGGACTTTGAACTGTCATTTGGTCTTAAACCACAAACCAGACTCATTAGAAGATTTGCAAATTAGTAATAAATTTAAAGACATGACCCTTGAGAACTCAGTAACTTCACTCCCATTAAATTTAAAAAGAGGTAAGAATATTACCAGTATTACCTAATTGCAACTACAAAAAACATTAAGGGTTTCTGGTTTTTAAAATGTAATATTGCTTCCAGAAATACATCTCCCTCTAACTTCAATATATAAGCTTTTAAAAAATACAAAAATAATAAATAAAAGGCTTATTTTTGTGTCTTCACAGTATTATACAGAAAAAAGGATGTGCAAAAAATGATTGACACTGGGTCTTTTAGATGGGATCAGAGTAGGTGTAGGAAGGGCACGGAGTGGCTCCATAGTACAACTAGATCATTTGACAAGCAAATACACCCTTTCCAGCCACCCATCTATTTAATCGCCCTGTACTTGCAATACCATTAGGTGTAATTGCAGGGAAGCAGCTGGAGGTACCATATGAAAAGTGCTGCTCCAGCCTTTATTAGCAACCTAGTTTGACTAAACGAAGCATACCATGAAACCACAACGTCTCATGAATGCATCTGCTTTTGCAAGCATCGTATCTATTTTTCTGCTTAAAGGCATCTGAACATCTGCATCAAAATGAAATACATATACAAAGAGCATTTCAAAGTTTTACACACTGAACTCAATACTGCATACACCGAGTGCTGCTGAAGGCAGTTCCGTTACTCATCTTGGCACATATTTGACATATATTCAAGGATCTCTCTTAGACACTTGACGAGACATTCCCGGCACAGATTATAAGGCTTAAATGTTAGGGGGTTTTTTTGTAGACAACTACAAAGATGCGACACAAGGTTAATTTTTACTCAGTTAAACTGCAGACAGCGAGTGCATCGCTTTGAACATATCAGCGAAAAAACTCTTTAAATGGGTAGTAACTGTAAGGATTTGGAGCAAGGTCCAAAAAACCAAGGCTATTCAAATTGCTATTACCGGCCCAGCCCGCCCCAGCCGACCGGTAACAGCCGGGGAGGGGAGGTCGGGAAGGAATGG